>NW_006203827.1:84658-88520 GCF_000334495.1 Tupaia belangeri chinensis | reverse complement strand
CCTGATGATGAGAGCCCTAACCCCGCTTCCCCTTGGGAGCTTGTAAGCCATGTTTATAAACTGCCCAATTTTTAAAAAAGCCTCTCAGCCCAGCCGCAGTAACTCATGCTGGTTGGCGCTGCTACTTGGCAGGCTTATATGGGAGGTCATATGGGAGGCCCAGGATCCTTTCCTGGCCTACTCCAAAAGTCAGATGTGGTGGTGAGCACCTATAGTTCCAGTAACTGGGAGGCTGAAGCAGGAGGATTGTGACACAGAGACCCATCCTCTCATCATATTTTATGGCTCAGTGCTAGACAGGCATTCAATGTGGAAAGTGCATAATAATGGGTTTACTCCATAGCACTGTCAGAGAGGAGACAATATTAACAACTCTGGCTTGTTCTGTCTTATCTCCTGGATCCCCCAACCTTAACCTTATCCCAGCTCCAACTTACCTAGGGTTTCATAGGGAGCTGGGGTCTGCAACAAATGCTACCTTGCTCTTCTATTCCATTTACTCCAGAGAGTTCCGTTATCATCCCAGGAAGCCATGATGGACCTATACTTGCCACATAATTGTCTGGTTGCCTCCTGTCCTGTCTGCTGCTTGGTTTGGGTTGGCAAACTCCCAACTTTCCCTGTCTCTGCAAAATGTATAGGCTCATTTTTCTCCTGATCTCTTCCTTCTTTTCTCTAGACCATATTTTTCTTAGTCAAATGCCTCTTTTTCAGGAACCTTTGGCTGCCAATCCTCTCAGACATAGGATCCTAGGAAAGTTGACTTCGCTCCAAAACAGGTAAAAAGAGGGGGCAAGATATACTAATGGTAACACCACAGAACTGTACATATCACAGAGTTCAAAAAGACCATACATTACATGCTCTAGTAAGCCTGAATTCCACCTCCTGTGGCTTTTACCCATGCCCAGAGATCTTCTTATATGGAGTTATCCCCCCAAGCATCAAAACTACCTTTCCCTGGGGCTCCCTCAGAACAATTCCAATCATCTGCAAAACTTCAACACATCAAGCCAATCAGCACAGCTGTAAAGCTGTGGAGATATTAAGCCTAGGCAAGAAGAATTTAGAGGGTGCCTCCAAACACTAAACTCACAGATTTTTAGACATGGGAATCATGTCAGACATTACTAGAAATGGACAAATCACCACATTAATAGAAAAACACAATGCACCAACTGTCTTGAGTGTGGGTATGTATGTTCTGTGTTCCCCAGAATGGCTATTGAGCAAATACTGGCTGATAGAGATAAAAGCAAACTTCTACTAGCTTTTTTTATACCTTTGAGGCAACAGGCCTGGTGGCATAGGTGACCGAGAAATTTTAAGTAAACTTCAAAATGTATGTACAGATTTGGAAAAGGATCTGAATGATTGCTTGGGAAAGTTGAGGGGCTCAAGAAAGGTAGCACCGAGGATGAGGTTTTCTAAGCACTCCAGAATGTGATAGTGTGTTCCTGGTTTCTCCAAAATAAATATTGAAGTGTTTCAAAACAAAAACACAAAAACTTTAGTAAATTCAAGATACACCACAGCAAGGACGCAAGCCAAAAAGTATTCTGAGACTCTTGGGGACGTACCAAATTCCTTTCTGTTGCTTCCTGACCTATATTTGTCATAATTTAAATTATTAATCTCAGCCCCTCAGTAAACCTGGACTTTGTCAGAGTATACACCAGCCACACCTCTGCACCCCCCACCAGCTGCACTGTGAGGTCTTGACCGGAAAGTCCCAGTCAGCCCTCCCCCTGAGTCCCCTATGATCACCTACTTTGAAGTCTGTTCCCCAGCAGTGAACCTCTTCCTGGTAAAATAGTGGCCTTGAAGTCTGTTCCCCAGCAGTGAACCTCTTCTTGGTAAAATAGTGGCTTTTCCAAGTTTTATTACACACTCCTAAGGCCCCCACTCTAGGCCTGGCTTTTCCAAGTTTTATTACACACTCCTAAGGCCGCTACTCTAGGCCTGTTCACACTACATAAATGCCTAGGCCTACCCGCACCCCAGCCTCCACTGCTTCCCACCAAGTTTCACCCAGACCTTGCCACTGACTCTGAAAGCCAACACCCTGGCTTGAACCACAGGGCAATGCTCAGTAGATGCCCCCCAGGTAACCTAGATCACAGCATGAGGCCCTACCCTGGCTGCTTTTCAAGAGCCCTTGAACCACATTTAAGCAGGAAACTGGTGGTTCCAGGGGTGAGTGTGGCAGAGACCTTCCTCTTAAAAGTTGTTTTACGTGGTCTAGAAAGTCCTTCACTCCAGCATCAGGCAGCCTGTGTAGTCGTAAGACCACCCTTCACAGCCACTCAAGCTGTCTTCAAGTGGGGCCTGCACAATGCACCTGTGCCAATAGGTCACGAGGTCTGAGGCACCAAGAACCCCAAAGCCCCTTCTGCCAGGGTAGACCAGGGAAGCTGAACTAAAAACACAAATCAATGATTGGGAGAAGTAGAAGAGGCTCTCTCCAAGGGTCCAGGACTCCACAGATGGATGTTCTAGATTTCAAAGTTTCTATTTTCGCTTAATCGGCTCTCTCAGATGGCAGCAGAAACACACATGGAGGGTTGGTGAGAAGAAAGAACCCTCAGCCCCAGGGCAACACTGTGAAAAAGCACAAGTTCTGAATTATTAACTTGAGGCGGGGGGTGGGAGAAACCATGAGAGGAAGAAAGCCTTGAGGGAGAGGGCATCCCAAGACCCCTGTTCCTTCAGAGACCTCTCACCAGAACTGCAGTGGGGGCATTGCCAGTGGCTTGCCAGGGAAGCAGGATGGCTCCTCTGATGTCTCTGAGCTCACAGGCAGCCTCAGTGCGCACGCCTGGGGGTCTTGAGGCCATGGTCCTGGACAGAAGGCTATGCCCCCAACTTGCTAGCCTTAGAAGAGGAGACCAAGTCAGCCCCAACACGAAACGGGAATGGCGGAGCCGGCATTCCGGCCTAAAACGGAAAGAGGCATCCCGCAGATAGCGGAGAGGCTTGGGACTCCGGGAAGGACACCGCTGAGGTGGGGGAGGTGCTGTGAGCCCCAGCGTACAGCCTGCCGGCCGCCTCCTGACTCTCTGGAGGGCGCCTCCCAGCCGGCTTTGGAGCTTGGTTCAGAGGGCACGGAAATCTGCTCGCTTCCCCAGGGCAGCAGAGGATAGTCGGCCCAGGAAAGCTGAGGGCAAAGAGAAGCGCGCACACCCCGGCTCGCACTCCCTCCTTCCTTTTCTCTCCTGCAGACACACCGCCTGCCATGTGTTTGACTTCGCTCAGAGTCACCAGGATTCCTAAAATGTTTTTGACAGAAAACACCTCCGCTCCCCAAAGGAACTGGGGCTGCCGAGGAGATTCACAGTATTGTCCTCTGAGAGCCCGCCCTGCCTACCAACTCTCTTTCCTTGGCGACTTTGTCTCTCCTCCTCGCCCCAGACCCCGCAAAAAAAAAAAAAGCAAAAAACACCTTCAAATATTTTTCCCCAGCACACTCAGGCAAAGTACTCCAAACAAATCCAAAAGGTAAGTCTGGATTGGTCCCAGGGCAAAAAAGTGTATTCCTTGTCTGTGATCAATGCATATTCCAGTTACGAACTCCAGGACATCCTTCATCTAGTCTCCAGAGCCCAGACTGCCAATACTCTGCAACGTAGCAGGGCCATGGGCAAGGGTCAAAGGGGGAAAGTGGCTCCTCGAACCTGGAGGTATGGAGTCGGTGACAGCGGGAGCGGACACCGTTGCCCAGAATGCTAGGTGGGACGCGCGGGGCCACTCACCTGCTTGGAACTCCACTTGGCGATTTTTCTCTTTTTCCTCCTCTAGCAGCATGGAGTAAAGGATACCGACGGAGTTATGGATGCCGAAGATGGAGCCGTTGCACCAGGTG
>NW_006203827.1:74578-83377 GCF_000334495.1 Tupaia belangeri chinensis | reverse complement strand
AGGCGCGGCCCCCCGGTTGGGGCAGGGGCTGCCCCGCCCCCGACATCCTGGCTAGGATGGTCCCTTAGGCCTCCGCTGCCGTTTTGAAGGTGCTCAGGACTCAGCAGAGCCACAAGCGGAGGGATGTCTTCCCAGAACCCACTGCACCCTTCCGCCCACCTCGAGCCTACAGGCAAGGGAGTCCCACTGAGTGACCCAGACTCAGGTCCAAGGGTAAGGGAGAATATACTCCCTGAGAAGCGCACAGGTCTGGGAGGGGAAAAGGAGGGATCTGTACTGCGGAAGACCTGGCTCCCAACCTGGGTGCTCAGCGGTGCCCACACTCAGCCCTTGGGTCTGGCGTGGCCATTCCGGGAAGCTCTGCCTCCTCAGAGTCAGTGCGTCTAATGCACTAATCATGAGGCCGCGGTGCAGTTACCAAGCTACTCCACTCCCCGCTGAGCGGGAAGGCGAGCGCCAAGCCCTTTCTACCTAGCATCTCATTAACCCTCCTGCTAGGTGAAAGACTGCATGGCTGGTAGAAATGCAGCCTAGGGCTGCCTGGCCGTGCCAGATACCTAATGACATTAAGCATCTGAAGGCGGGTTGAGCTAGGTGGAAGGATAGAGACGTCCTGAGGGGCTTGCATTGCCATGAGAGGAATCATCCAAATTCACAAATCATGGGGCCATACCACTCAGCACAAATAGGCATTGAGCAAGCTAGTAGAGCAATGTCCCTTATTGCCCTGGAGGTAGGTATTCTCAGCCTGCTTCAGGTGAGAAAACTGAGTCGAATAGATCAAGGCATTTATTAGCCTTAGGACGTGGAGCTAGTCAAAGATAAGCTATTGTAGAATTAAAAGCAGGTCTCAATTTAGCAAATCCTCGTGCTCCATGTGTTTTATCACTGAAGTCTAGGATTTGGTGCTCCTGGGGAGAGGAGCGAGGAGGGTAAACGGACCTGGCCGAGTTATTAAAGAAGGCTTCTGGAGGAGGTGAATCCTGCTTCACTGTTGAGCAGGATTTCAACAGGCGGGTGAGTTGCAGTGGTCGGCCTTAGAGCATGCTTTGAGGTCAGAGAACAGAGGAAAAGGACTCTACCCAGGAAAGAAGGAAGTGAAAGATAATCTGGGCCAAAAAGTTAGTATGTATGCTGCCTCTCTCAGGAAACAGTGCACTTTAATAAAAATTTAGTGAGTAAGCCAGCATGTGGCATGGAGGTTAAGGCAATGGATCCCATATGGCCAGCTTCACAGTTCTAGTCCTGGAACTGTCAGCTTGAGAATCACACCAGGCATGTGTTCCTGCATGCTGAAAATTCTGAGAGGAGAGTGGCTTGAAGTGTAGGAGAGAGGGGTGATTTCTTACTTTCCCTCTCTCTCCCTTTCTCTCTCTCTGTTTCTGGTAAGTTCATGCACCCTACGGTAAAAACTAAAAAGAAAAAAAAAAGGAAAAAGAAAGAAAGAATACAATGAGGAGTAGCAAATTGAATCATGGCTATTTGGGCAGTGGGATTTAAGATTTGCTTTTTTAGTCAGAAGTCTCAATATACAAATGATCAACTATTGTTATGGGGAGTATTAACTTTGGTATTCACTTGGAAGAAACCTGACTGAGACTCTGAAAATGGTTATTTCCAACCCCAGAACTAGGGATAGGCTCTGGAGTCTTGTCCCCCATCTATATAGATCCCTACTGTCTAAAATTTAATTCCCTGGGAACCAGCAGTTAGCGTAATGGCTATGTCACTGGACTCCCAAGTAGTCGACTGCAGTTAGCATCCTGGACCCGGTGGCTTAGAATTCATGCCAGGCGCATGTGCGTGTGTGCCCAAGATCCCGAGAGGAGAATGGAGGAGAAGGGATTGCGGTGTGACCATCCCCCCTGGGGGGTGATTTCTAGCTTTCTGTCTCTATGTCTCTGTCTGTCTGGCGAGCGCACTTGCCCTATAGTGAAAATCTCTCCAAAAAAAAAATGAATAAATAAATAAAATTTAATTCCCTCTTTTTTTCTTTTCTTTTTCTTTTCTTTTTTTTTTGGGGGGGGGAGAGGTTTTTGCTATGGGGCGCATGCGCTCGCCAGAAAGACAGAGATAGACAGAGAATCAGAAAGTGATAAATCACTCCCTAGAGGGATGGCCACACCACAATACCTTCTCCTCCATTCTCCTCTTGGAATCCTGGGCATGCACGCACACGTGCCCAGCGTGAGTTTAAGCCACCAGGTCTGAGACTCGAACTGTGGTCAGCTACATGAGAGTCCAGTGACATAGCCATTACACCAACTGCTGGTCCCATAACTCCCTCATTTTTAAAAAGATGTTTACCTGAGGGCTCATGTGCTCACCAGAGAGAGACAGACAGAGACAGACACAGTGAGAAGGTAAGTGAGAAATCAACCTTCCCCCCCGGGTGGCCATGTTGCAATCCCTTCTTCTCTATTCTACTCCTGGATCTGGGCATGCAAGCACATGCACCTGGTGTCTGGGACTTGAACTGCAGTCAGCCATGTGGGAGTCCAGTGGTGTAACTGCTACGCCATCTGCTGGTCCCCTCCCTCATTTTTTAAATGGGTTTTTAAACTACTGGAATGGGCAGTACAAGTAGGTGATGATGCTCATGAGAATCTCCTGTGACCCTAGGCCCATTACATATGTGATCTCAGAACATCCTCATAACAACAACACTATAAGGTTGGAATATTTTGTCCCCATTTTATAAGTTAGGAAGCAGGCTCCAAGAGGTTAAATCAGTTGTTTAAGTCTACAAAGTCAGTAAAAGAATAAAGATCTTTTCTCACTTGTGTGAGTTTCAAAATATGTGCCCCACCCAGGAGACAGGAGTATATAATGACCATCCTACTATTATAACAACACATGCAGTGCCTATCATTTCTCCTCTCTTTAAAAGGTACTTTTTTTTTGAGAGGTTTTTACTATAGGGCGTGTGCACTCGCTAGAAAGACAGAGAGAGACAGAGACAGAAAGCAAGAAATCACTCCCCAGGGGGGATGGCCACACCATAATCCCTTCTCCTCCATTCTCCTCTTGGGATTTTGGGCACACACGCACACACGCCTAGCGTGAGTTTAATCCACTGGGTCCAGGACTCGAACTGCGGTCGACTACATGAGAGTCCAGTGACATAGCCATTACACCAACTTCTACTTCCCCCAAAATATTTTTTAATCATTAGAACACTGGCATCAGGAAACCTGAGTTCTGGTCTTGAGTCTACCATTGCATGCTTATGTGATTCCTAGGCAATTTGTTTTCCCTTTATGAGCCTTGGTTTCTTTATCTGCAAAATAGGGTTAATACCAACTTCACAGAGTTATTAAATACCACACTGAGAGGTATAGGTCTTATTTTAAATAGTCAAGATAACCAGAGAAGATTTTTGGGTAGGAAAATAACATGAGAGTTGCATTTTAGAAAGAAGACTATGGTGACAGTGTAGAGGAGGGCTTGGAAAGATAATGGACCAAGGCAGTGAGACAAGTAAAAATAAAGTTGATGATCTAAAATAGAGCACTGACTGTGGGGATTGAGACAAAGGGATGGCTCCATGACCCACTGTTATGGCATAGTTGACAGAACAGATTTCAGAAATGAGGGGAATGGAAGAACCTAACATTTCTAGCTTGAGTTAAGAAAAAGTTGATAATAGTGTTAATGGAAATTAGGAGCTGAATCAGGTCTGAGGTGCCTGTAGCTTCCTGTCTCATTCCCCTCCAAACAATACTGTCAATTAAAGGTCTAAAATAAGATTCCTTTAAAAAATTTTTGCCATAAGGCATGCGCACTCATGGAGAGAGATGTGGGTAGGGAGGGAGGGTGAGAAATCAACCCCTCAAAGGGAATGACCATGCTGCAATCCTTCTCTTCCATTCTCCACTTAGGATTTTCGGTTTATATGCACATGTGTCAGTATGTTTTTCAAGCTACTAGGTCTAGAACTCAAACTGCAGAGTCGACCATGTAAGATCCAGCACCTTAGCCACCACATAAACTATTGGCCCTAAAATACTATTTTTTTTAATTTATACACCCTCAAAGGGAATGACCATGCTGCAATCCTTCTCTTCCATTCTCCACTTAGGATTTTCGGTTTATATGCACATGTGTCAGTATGTTTTTCAAGCTACTAGGTCTAGAACTCAAACTGCAGAGTCGACCATGTAAGATCCAGCACCTTAGCCACCACATAAACTATTGGCCCTAAAATACTATTTTTTTTAATTTATACATTTTTATTATTCATACATTAAATCTCTATACATCATTTAAATTGTGAAGAGACTTTACCCAGCATGATATACACCTCAGTCCAGCCCAGTTGAGATCACCATACACATCTTCATCAGTAGATAATAAACCTTATCTGTGTCCCACAAGTGTCTTACCTCTCCATTTTTCCACCAAATTCCTATGCTTTTCCCCCTCTCACATCTCTTTCCACTTCATTACAATTTTTAATACTTTTATGTTCTCCAGTCTTTCAGTCTCTACCATAGAGTGCAGACAGCTGGTATATATTAAGTGGAGACATATGATGTCTCTCTTTCATAGCCTGACTTGCTTCACTTAGCAACAAATATTCCATATTCATCCACTTTCTATCAAATTCCAGGGCTTTGTTGTTTTTTTATGGTTGAATAGTATTCCATGGAGTATATGTGCCACATTTTTTAAATCCATTCACCTGTTTGTGGACATTTAGGTTGGTTCCATGTCTTAGCAATCATGAATAATGCTGCAATGAATATAGATGTGCAAGAGCTTTTCTGACTGAGTGCTCTCCTGTCCTTTGGGTAGATATCAAGGAGTTGAATTGCTAGATCATATGGTAGTTCTATTTGAAGGTCTTTGAGGAACCTCTATATCTTTCTCCACAGTGGCTAGAACAATTTACATTCCCACCAACAATGTAGGAGTGTTCCCCTTTTACCACATTCCCTCCAGGACTTATCATTATTTGTTTTCTTAATCTTGGCCATTCTGACTGGGGTTATATAGTATCTCATTGTGGTTTTGATCTGCATCTATCTTATAATGAGGGGTTTTGAGCATTTTTTCATATGGTTTCTGGCTGTTCGTATATCTTCCTTAGAGAGTTGTTTATTCAGCTCATTTTCCATCATTTAATTGAGTTAATCATTTTCATATGGATAAGCTGCTTGTGTTCCCTGTGTATTCTGTTTATCAGTCCCTTATATGAGGCACAGTTCACAAAAAATCTCTCCCATTCTGAGGGTTGTCGATTCACACTAATTATGGTGTCCTTTGCTGTGCAGAAACTCCTTAATCTGATGTAATCCCACCTGTCTATTTTGAAGATTATTGTCTGTGTTTTGGGGATCTTGCTTAAGAAGTCTTTGCCTATACCAATGTCTCCCTGAGTTTCCCCAGTGTTTTCCACCAGTAGTTTTATAGTTTTCAGTCTTAAGTTTAGATCTTTGATCCACTTTGAGTTGATTCTTGTTAGTGGTAACAGATAGAGGTTCAGATTCATCTTTCTGCAGGTGGAGACCCAGTTTTTCCAACATCATTTGCTAAAGAGGTTTCCCTTTTCCCACTGGATTGACTGGTACTTTTCATCAAAGATGAGTTGGCTGTATGTTTTTTAGTTTATTTCTGGAGTTTCTACTCTGTTCCATTGGTCCACATGTCTGTTTTTGTGCCAATACCATGCTGTTTGGATGATCGAAGCTTTGTAATATATTTTGGGGCCAGGGAGTGAGATGCCACCTACTCCAGTCTTCTTTGCAGGATGGCTTTAGCAAAACGGCATCTTTTATGGTTCCAGACAAATTCTATGATTGTCTTTTCTAGGTCTGTGAAGAATGTTTTTTGTAATTTTATATGAATTGCATTAAACATGTAGATTAATTTGGGTAGGATTGCCATTTTGATTATATTGATTCTGCCCATCCAGGAACATGGGATGTCCTTCCACTTTTTAGTGTCCTTTTTAGTTTCCTTTTTAAGGTTTTCATAGTTTTCCTTGTAGAGGTCTTTGACTTCCTTGGTTAGTTTTATTCCTAAGTATCTTATACTTCTCATGGCTATGGTAAATGTAATTACATTCTTCCATTCTGTCTCTGTCTGCCTGTTGTTTGTATATAGAAATACTATAGATTTTGATAAATTAATTTTGTATCCTGCCACTTTACTGTATGCATTTATTACTTTGAGAAGTCTTTTCATGGATACTATTGGGTCTTCTAAGTATACAGTCATGTCATCTGCAAACAGAGATAATTTCAGCTCTTGTTTCCCTATTGGAATGCCTTTTATTTCCTTCTCTTGTCTGGTCACATTGTCTAGAACTTCCAGTACTATATTGAATAAGAGCATAGAAAGTGGGCATCCTTCTCTTGTACCCATTTTTATGGGAAAAGCTTTCAGTTTTTCCCCATTCAGTATAATGTCAGCTGTAAGTTTTTCATAAATGGCTTTCATTATGCTGAGAAACAGTCCTTCTATGCCAGTTTTTCTGAGAGTCTTGATCATAAAGCCATATTGTATTTTGTCAAATGTTTTTTTCCATATCAATTGAAATGATCATATGGTTTTTATCTTTCTTTTGCTAATTTGGTGTATTAAATTTATAGTTTTGTGTATGTTGAACCACTCTTGCATCTCTGTAATAAAGCCAACATGATCATGATGAAACCTTTTTTATATGCTGTTGAATATGGTTAGCAAGTATCTTCTTGAGAATTTTTGCATCTATATTCATCAGGAATGTATGTCTGTAGTTTTCCTTTTTTGTCGTATCCTTATCCATTTTGGGAGTAAGGGTAATAGAGACTTCATAGAATGAATTTGGAAGTGTTCATTCCTTTTGGATCTCTAGAAATAGTGTGAGTAGGATGGGGATTACCTCTTCTTTAAAAGTTTTGTAAAATTCGGCAGTGAAGCCATCAGAGCCTGGACTTTTCTTTGTTGGGAGGTTATTTATTACTGATTCAATCTCATTGCTTGTTATACTTCTATTCAGGCTTTCTATGTCCTCCTGAGTCAATCTTGGTAGATGATATGTATCCAGGAATCTGTCCATCTCATCTAGGTTTTCTTCTTTGTTGACACAGAGTCACTCATAATATCTTCTAATGATGTTTTGTATTTCTGTTGTAATGATGACTGATTCATTGCAGAATTGACATATCTGGTTCCTTTCTGTCTTCTTCACAATTAGTCTGGCTAATGGTTTGTCAATCTTGTTAATCTTTTCAAAGAACCAGACTTTGCTTTCACTTATTTTCTGTATAGTTTGCTTATTTTCTATTTTCTATTTCTGCTCTAATCTTTATCATTTATTTTCTCCTGGCCTTTTTCATTGTTGTTCTTTTTCCAGTTCCCTGAGACATGATGTTAGGTTGTCCTTTTGCCACCTTTCCATCTTTTTGTTGTGCACACTAATTGCTATGAACTTTCCTCTTATGATTGCTTTTGCGGTATCCCATAGATTATGGAAATTTGTGTATTCATTATCATTAGTTTTCATAAATCTTTTTATTTCCATCTTAATCTCTGCATTAGTCATGGAGTCATGCAGAGGTAGATTATTTACTTTCCATTTATTTGTATATTTTTGAGGGGTTTTCCTGAAATTAATATCAAATTTATTTTCTTCATGGTCAGAGAAGTTGCTGGATACAGTTTCTATGCCTTTTAATCTGTAAAGGCTGGTTTTGTGGTCTGTCATGTGATCAGTCTTTGAGAAAGTACCATGTGGGACTGAGAAAAATGTATATTTTGTGTGTGTGTGGTTTTGTGTGTTTTTTTTTTTTTGATGGAAAGTTCTATAGGTGTCTATCAAGTCCATCTGGTTTATGGTATCATTGGGGTCCCAAATCTCTTTGCTTATTTCTTGTATCGTTAACCTGTCTAAAGGAGATAATGGGGAGTTGAGATCTCCAACAATGATATTATTACAGTCTAGCTCTCCTTTTAGATCTAGCAGTCTTTCCTTTACATGTTGGGGTGCTCCTGAGTTTGGTGCATAGATATTTATAAGCGTTATATTTTCTTGGTGAATTAGTGCCTTTATTACTATATAAAGCCCTTCTTTGTCTTTTCTTACAGTTTTTGTCTTGAAGCCTATTTTGTCTGAAATCAGTATAGTGACTCCTGCTCTCTTTCAATTTCCATTTACATGGAAAACCTTTGTCTAGCCCTTCACTTTTAGTCCATGTATGTCTTTATCCATGAGATATGTTTCTTATAGGCAGCAGATGGAGGGTTTCTGATTTTTAATCCATTCAACCAGTCTGTGTTTCTCAATTGGAGAACTTAATCCATTGACATTCAATGTTATTATCGATATTTCCAGACTTGTCCATACCATTAGGTTGGCCATATTCCTGGTTGGTTTTTGTTCTCTTATTGCTGTCTGTCTCTCTTTAGTTTTCTTGGTATAGTACTCCTTTCAGAATTTATTGATGAGTTGGTCTGGAGTTGGTAAATTCTATTAGGTTTTGTTTATCTGAGAATGCTTTTATTTTCTTTTCCCATATGAAGGATAATCTTGCCAGGTATAGTATTCTTGGTTGAAATTGTTTTTCATTTAACACTTTGAATATATTTCCCCATTCTTTCCTTGCTTGTATTATTTCTGATAAGAAGTCTGGTGTTAGTCTGATGGGATACCTTTGTTAGTAATTTGATGTTTCTCTCTTGCCAATCTTGGTATCTTGTCTTTGTCTGTCATTTTGGTCAATCTAGCTACAATGTGGCATGGATAGCATCTTATTGGATTGATTCTACTTAGGGTTCTTTGTATTTCTTGGGTCTGGATGTTTGAGTGCCTCT
>NW_006203827.1:70195-72699 GCF_000334495.1 Tupaia belangeri chinensis | reverse complement strand
CACGCGAGTTTTGGATGCTGGAGGCCCAGTTATCAGTGGGACATCTTCCTTTCTCCCCAAATGGCTAGATCACAGGAGCCATGGAGCTGTCTGCCTCTTGAAGAAGGGCCTAGACAGCTCTTTGAGAAGTTCTGAAGGGAGTGCTTTACCAGGAAAATTAAAGACAGATAGACAAAGGACAAAAAATGACCAAGAAAAAGGCCAACTTAATGGTAGGGACAAGTTCCGAAATATCAATAATAATGTTGAATGTTAATGGAAAGGTTATACTGAACTGTTGAAATAGAATTCTATGACTTTTTTCTAAAACTGGTAGAAGTATGCTTATTTGACAAAAAATGAAGCTATTTGCTGATGACAATATATATAGTAATATTTTTGTCTTGACTGACATGCATGGTATTTGTGTTGGAAAAAGAAATGTGTACTAAAGACGCGATTAAATGTAAATAAATTTAAAAATAAATTTTAAAAATTAAAAATAAAAAAAAGAGTAAGGTAAAGAAAAAGAAGGTAGGAAATTGAAATAGAGAGAGAAGGCAAAGAAAAAAAAGAAAAGTGCTAGAAGAAAAAGAGGAAAAATGAAAAATATCACTTTGCAAAAAATGAAATTGGGATGAAAATGGAAAACTGCACAGCATGCTTGCATGCCAAGCAAGGCCCAAAATAGGCAAATTTGGAGGTAGCTAGCAGGTTTCTACCCTAGGTCATAAAAAGACAGAGATTAAAAAGAGAAAGGCCCAAGGGAGGCAGGAGCTGTTTTTTCAAAAAGAGGAAAAAAAGTTAGAATGGACAGAGGAGGACAGCAAGAGTGAACAAAGCAACTATTCTACCTGAGCGGTGCAGGGTCTGGGGGTGAGGGGGACATTGACTTGGGAGACTTCCAAGCCGTGGAGTTGAAGCCAGAGGCCAAAAACGGGCAAACTTTGAGGTGGCTAGCAGGTTTCTGTCCTGGCTGGTGCATGGTCTGGGGGCCCTAAAATATAATTTTAATCATTATACTCTTCTGCTTTAAAAATCTTCAATGAGGGACCAGCAGATAGCATAATGGCTAAACCCCCTGGCTCCCCTGTAGTCCACTCTGGGTCGTCCCAGACCCAGTGGCTTAAACTCACGCCGGGTACATGTGCATGCATGCCCAAGATCCTAAGAGGAGAATGGAGAAGGGATTGCAGCATGGCCATCCCCCTGGGGGATGATTTATCACTTTCTATCTCTCTGTCTCTGTCTTTCTGGTGAGTGCACATGCCCTATAGAAAAACCTCTCCAAAAAAAAAATCTTCAATGATCCTTTATTTGACTCTTGAAAATTTAAATCAACTAGGCACAAAAGCCCTTAATTGTTTGGGGACCAGTCTCATTCGTTTGCTTTATTCATTCATTCATTTGCCAAGTATTTACTAAAAGTCTCTATGTCCCAGGTTCTGTGCTACATACCAAGAACAAAAAATGAAAGATTTTGTGATTATTTCTGAGGAACTCATATTTCACCTATCACTACTTTCTCCTCACTCTTTTCCCTAATGCTAATCAAGACTCAACTACACTGGATTACCCACTATTCCATGACTTTTGGTTATCTGCTGGGTCACTCTCACTGTCTCTTAACTATTGTCCAGTTGAGATTCTGTGCCTTTCCTGACTCCCAGAGTGGGTTAAAAAAATAGAGAGACAGTTAGTCTTGAACTGGGAAGGCATGCTCTTGCCTCAGTCATTTATTTCACAAAAAGCTATTGAACCCCTATGGTGTTCCATTCACTATATTAGGTACTGAGATATAGAATGGTCCTTGTCCTGGTGGAGTTTACACTCTAGTGAAAAATATTAACGGCATAACTACCATTTATTGAATTTGACTACAGTATGTTAGATGACTCCAGTATATTATATTTTAAGATTGAGGAGTAAGGAAGAGTGCAAAAAGTGAGACAAAGTTGAGAATAGGGTGGTAGATAGGCTAGGATCTTGAGATATGTGAAGCGCTCTGGAAAAATCTGTAAATTAGACTTCATCAACAGTAACAGATTTTTAGAGAACACTGCTATGTATAGATCCAAAAGTTTTATTTTTGCTCACAAGTAAGTGAGATATGGCCTCTGTAGTCTTTTACTTGTCTAATGATTGACCTTAGAAAAACCCCAGAAGAGGGGACCAGCAGTTAGCGTAATGGCTATGTCACTGAACTCCCACATAGTCAACCGCGGTTCACGTCCCGGACCCGATGGCTTAAAATTCACGCTGGGCGTGTGTGCATGTGTGCCCAAGATCCCAAGAGGAGAATGGAGGAGAAGGGATTGTGGCGTGGCCATCTCCCCTAGGGGGTGATTTCTTGCTTTCTGTCTCTCTGTCTCTCTCTGTCTGTCTGGCGAGTGCACGCGCCCTATAGCAAAAAAAAGTTCTCCAAAAAAAAAGAAAGAAAGAAAGAAAGAAAGAAAGAAAGAAGAAAGAAAGAAAGAAAGAAAGAAAGAAAGAAGAAAGAAAGAAAGAAAGAAAGAAAGAAAGAA
>NW_006203827.1:60124-70104 GCF_000334495.1 Tupaia belangeri chinensis | reverse complement strand
AGAAAGGGAGGAAGAGAAAGAAAGAAAGAAAGAAAGAAAGAAAGAAAGAAAGAAAGAAAGAAAGAAAGAAAGAAAGGGAAGGAAGGAAGGAAGAAAAAAGGAAAACCCCAGAAGAGGTCTCAGTTTATGCTGCAAGTGAAAGAATGTGGAGAATGTGGTTTCCTTCTGTCCCTAATAAAACTGGGCCAACAGTGGGATCATTCTGATTTTTTTGTTTTCATTTTTGTTTTGTATTATTTATTTGTTTGTTTTGCTATAGAGCATGTGCACTTCCTGGAGAGAGAGAGAAAAAGAGATGGAGAGAGACAGAGGGAAAATGAGAAATTAACTCCTAGGGGGTATGGCCATGCCACAATCCCTTCTCTGTCATTCTCCTCTCAGGATTCTGGGCATACATGCACACATGTCTGGTGTGAGTTTCAAGCTACCAGGTCTGAGACTTGAACCATGGTCTGCCATGTGGGAGTCCAATTCCTTAACCACCATGTCACCTGCTGAGCCCCCCAGGCATGTTTTCCAAGCCCTTGGGTCTAGGAGTTAAGCCATTCAGTTAGCCATGTGGGATCCAGCTGCCCCAACCACCATGCCACTGGCTGGCCCTCATCTGATTATTTATACCCTTGATTATTCATATTAGAGGGTGAGGCAGAGCAGTGGTACACTAACCTGATTGTACATCCAAAATGCTTTTTTTTTTAAGAATTATTTTATTTAACTTTATTTATTCTTATTATCATTGTTATTTTCCAGTTTGATCAGAGAGAGACAGAGAGAGAGAGAGGAAGTGAGAAAGCAAGCCACCAGGTCCGAGACTTGAACCTTGGTCAGCCATGTGGGAGTCCAGCGCCCTTAACCACCATGCCGCTTGCCAGCCCCAACCTGGAGGGTTTTTTAAAATATTGACTCCTAAGTCCCATTTCACACTTGCTAACTCAGAATATCTGGGAGTAAGACACAGGAATGCATGGCTTTAGTAGAATCTGTAGTATTCTTGGCGCACTGCCAGGCTTGGACACTACGAGACCCAAACAATGGTTCCCTAAAATCTGGATCTCAGAGACTAGTAAAATTTCTGTAAAAATTTTTCCAAAACTTTGAAGACCAACATGAATATGCCAAGTTTTTTTTTTAATTGCCAGAGGGTGTGTGTGCTTGCCAGAGAGAGAGAAATATAGAGAAAGAGGGATAAAGCACTCCCTGATGGGGCATGGCCATACTGTAATCCCTTCTCCTCCACTTTTCCAGGCTGTCAGGATTTGGGTTACACACACACACACACACACACACACACACACACACGCTTGGCATGCTTTTTAAGCCTCTGGAGCCAGGATTAGAACAGTGGTCTGCCATGTGGGATCCAGCTCCCTTAACCACTAGGCTATGAAGCTGACCCAGAATGCCACTTTTAATGTTGATTACTTTATTATAGTATTATAGTATTTGAATACTATAACATCACTATCACACTTGAGATGTCAGTTGGCAACAGTATTTTTCCGGTGTCAGCAGACTGATGAAAATGTTACAGACTGGGCAACAGATGACATAGGGCTTACATCACTGGACTCCCATATGACGAAACATTGTTTGAGTCCCAGACCTGGTGGCTTAAAACTCATGCACATGTATATGTGTGTCCAAGATCCCAGGAGGAGAATGGAGGAGAAGGGATTGCAGTGTGGCCATTCCCCTGGGGGATGATTTCTCACTTCCCCTCTCACTGTCTGTCTCCACCATCACTACCACCACCACCACCACCACCGAACCACCACCAAGTGCATGTGCCCTAAGGCAAAAACCTCTAAAAAAAAAAGAAGAAAGAAAGAAAAGAAAGAAAGAAGAAAGAAAGAAAAAGAAAGAAAGAAAGAAAGAAAGAAAGAAAGAAAGAAAGAAAGAAAGAAAGAAAGAAAGAGAAAGGAAGAAAGGAAGAAAGGAAGAAAGGAAAAGGAAGTGTTATAGACTTTCATGTATATGCAGATTAGTGCTTCAGATTCCCTGGTCTGAATAATCTCTAACCCCGAATTCCTTTAATTTAGGTCAGTGGTACTCCCTTGCTTTGGGTCTCTCCTATTCTTCAACAGAATTTTCTGGCTAGAATGAGATTTAACAGTTCATTTGCTTCTTCCCCCCGCCCTGTGCCTAAATCATCCTGACTACTTGAAAATGGACGACATATTGAAAGCATTCTCAAGGAAGTGAGTGCATAATCTTCCCCTTCTTCACTAATTTTTTTCTTATTCATCTTTGTGATGATAACTTAAGAGTTCTCATGCGACAGTATTATTTTGGATCAAAGAGCCAAATGAGATTGTGAAAATGGCCCAGGGTACTCTAGAGTGGCAAAAGACATTAAAAGCAAAGAAGCATTTGGTTTCATTGTCCATATCAGAAAAAGTACTAATGGTAAGAGTACTGGGAAATGAATTCAAAGGTTGACACCTTCTGATGGCCCAAGTGGAAGCATAGAAGGGAAATGATATTGGACATAGCTTAATTTCTGTTTGAGCCAGAAGACTATTGATAATAACAGGTGTATTAAAAACAAATCAATTGGCCAAGTGTATGGAGCCTGCTTCCTGAATGCTAAGGAAACAGTCTGCTCAATAGTTAGTCTATCATTAGAGAAAACATAGAGGGGTAAAGATGATAGAAGCAGTAGAAGCGTTATTGAAAAGAAGGAGATAGTGAATACTTAACCCCTGAAGAATAGTATACAATAGCAAAGTACAAAGTAAGAAAAAGAGTGAAATGGATTGGTCTCTTAATAATACCCAAGGAGGGGACCAGCAGTTAGTGTAATGGCTATGTCACTGGACTCCCATGTAGTCGACCATGGTTCGCGTCCCGAACCCGGTGGCTGAAAACTCACACCGGGCGCGTGTGCGTGCGTGCCCAAGATCCCAAGAGTAGAACGGAGGAGAAGGGATTGCGGTGTGGCCATCCCCCCGGGGGGTGATTTCTTGCTTTCTGTCTCTCTGTCTCTGTCTGTCTGGCGAGTGCACGTGTCCTATAGCAAAAACCTCTCCAAAAAAGAAAATAATACCCAAGGGATAAATGGAATAAGGGGTTTTTTCCTTTTATTAATTCATTTATTTTTTCATTCATTCAAGAGATATTTATTTAAAGTCTACTAATGTGCTAATATTGTGCTAGACTTTGATTAAAATGTCCTCATCCTTAAAAAAGAACCCACTTCTAGGGTTGAGACAGAAGAGTCTTGGGTATATGGTTACAATGCACTATAGGATGGGTCTTGCCCTTGATGCATGTTTAGCTCTTTTTTAAAATTTTTTTATAGTTTTCTTCAAAGAATTATTTATTTAATTTTATTTATCCATTAATTTATTTTAATTTGACCACAGAGAGACACAGAAAGTGAGAAAGAGAGGGAGGGAAAGTGAGAAAGCAAGCCACCAGGTCTGGGACTCAAACTGTGGTTGGCCATGTGGGAGTGTTGAGCACTTTAACCACCACGCCACTTGCTGGTCCCATGTTTAACTCTTTTCATAAATTGACCTTGAGCACAGGATCAGCATTATTTGTTTTTATATTTTTAACATTTAAAAGAATGCCTTAATAGAGCTGTTAGAGATGAAGGTTGTAATACAGGAAATCAAAACCTCCCTTCAAAGTATTAAAAGCAGATTAGACTATGTAGAAGGTCGAATATCAGATGTAGAAGTCAAAACCTCTGACCTAGAAAATAATAATAAAAAAAGACTGAGAAAATAACCCCCCAAAATGAGAATAATATATGAAAAATACTAGATAATATTAAATGCCCAAACATCCAGATAATTGGTATTCCAGAAGAGGAAGAAACTAATACGGGCATTGATGATGTATTCATGAAATGCTGGAAGGAAACGTTCCAAACCTAGAGAAGCATTCAAATATCCAGACCCAAGAAATACAAAGGACCCCCAATAGAATCAACCCAAGAAGATCTTCTCCAAGGTGCATCATAGCCAGATTGGCCAAAATGACAAAGACAATATATAAAATTGGCAAGAAAGAAACGTCAAGTTACTTACAAAGGTTATCCCATCAGTCTAACGACGGACTTCTCATCAGAAACAATGCATCGCTTCTTGGCCTTTTGGCTAAGATCAAGTGTAGTATCTGTTTATCGGAAACAATGCAAGCAAGGAAAGAATGGGAAAATACAGTCAAAGTGTTAAATGAAAAACAATTTCAATCAAGAATATTATACCTGGCAAGATTATCCTTCATTTGGGAAGAAAGGATAAAAACATTCTCAGATAAACAAAACCTGAAAGAATTTATCAACACCAGAACAGCCCTTCAAGAAGTTCTGAAGGGAGTGCTATACCAGAAAAACTAAAGACAGACAGAAATAAGAACAACAACAAAAACAAATAAACAAACAAAACAAAACAAAAAACAAAACAAGAAAATGGTCAAGTTAATGGTAGGAACAAGTCCAGAAATATCAATAATAGTGTTGAATGCTAACTTCCAAGATTTAAACTGAAAGATCAGACCATATTAACAATGCAAATTCAACAGAAGAGAGATTAATTTTATGAGACTGAACTGGTGAAATAGAATTTTATGACTTTTGACTAAAACATTACTGATTTTCTTCTATGCCTTTTCTTCTAAATTTAAGGATTTTTGTTTTCTTTTGAGCTATTGATAGGTTCAGCAATTTGTTAATTTTTAAAAATCGAAACAAAATTTTCTCCCTCTGGAAGTGGAAAATATTTGTAAGCATTCTTATTTTGTGGCAGAACTTATTTGCATAAGTTCAATAATATGTTGTCTTGCATCAGAAATTGAAAATTCTGGTTATTGCCAGGGCTTTGACTAGAATGTCATATCTGGAGATATGACCAGAAAGCTAAGGAACTAAGGTAGATCTCAAGAAAACCAACAGAAACTCCTGGAAGGATTGCATGGCTACCATAAACAGTTCTGCCTGGCAGGTAAGTAATGAATATCACTTCCTGACAGGCCCAAAAAAACTGTCAAGTACAGGTACTTAAAGGTACAGTCAGATGGTGAATTCCTGACTTGGCTCAGTAGCCTTGGGAGACTAATCTGAATTTTCTTATAAAAGGTTTCAGCAAAACCAACCAAATCAATTAGTGTTCTTATGGGGCTTTGTGCAAACAACAGACCAAATTTAAACTAAACTAACTTTTTTTTGTATATAAATTAGTTTATGAAAATCCCCCCCCCAGAGGGGTTGTCCATGCTGCAATCCCTTCTCCTCCATTCTTCTCTCAGAATCTTGGGCACTCACGCACACACGCACCTGACGTGAGTTTTAAGCCACCAGGTCTGGGACTCGAACCACGGTCGACCACATGGGAGTCCAGCGACATAGCCATTATGCCAACTGCTGGTCCCAGTATCTACCTACTGTTTGAATAGAATCCTAACCTTTTTCCTGGCTTTTAGTCTTAAGAAAATGTTTCTTAACATTTTTTAAAAATTTTGATTTATTAAAGTTGTAATTGCTTTTCTTGAAATTTAAAAAATGCATAAAAGCAAACAAAAAATTAAAAATACCTACTTAACCAAACAAAAAGTAAATAAAAGAATGTCATACAAAGAAGGTGTCCAGTTAGATCAATTTAGCTACTTGATTTAATAAAACCTCAGCTTCTTCATTCATAAACAATATGAATAAAGCCCATCTTTCAGGTTCGTTGTAAAAATTAGAAATTTGTGAGGGTCTTCAAAAAGTTCATAGTTAATGTGAATTATAAAAAAACTTATGCATGGGTTTCAATTTTGTGTGTGTGTGTGTTAAAATAAACTCACACTTTAATTCCACTTTTCCACAAATTTTGGAGTCCTTTGTAAAGTATGGAAAGCAGCTTGCATAGCACCTAGCGTATAATAGATGTGCAATAAATGTTTCATTGCCTTCAATGAAAGAGGAAAAAAATAATTAAAAGCAACCTGGTATGTTGTTTGGCATTAGTTCAATTCCCAAACCTAGAACAGAGTGTCAGATATGGAAGGAATTTTCTATGAGATCCAATCTCCTCATTTTACAGATGGGAAATCTGAAGCTTTAAAGAGGAAAGGAACTTACTAAAGGTGACTTACTAAGTCATCTAAGCTTTTCTTTCTAATTACCTCAAATCATTGTAGAAGGTGATATGACATGTGTACACAAGATAAGGACATTATTATTTTTTCTTTCTTTCAATTTTTTTTGCAGGGCCAGCAGGTGGCATAGAGGTTAGGTGCTGAACTCTCACATGGCTGACTGTGGTTTGAGTCTTGGACTTGGTAGTCTGAAAATTACACTGGGTATATGTGCGTGCATGTCCAGAATCCCAAGAGAGGAATGGAGGAGAAGGGATTGCGGCCCAGGGGATTTCTCATTTCCCCTCTCACTGTCTCTGTCTGTCTCTCTCCTCTTCAGCAAGTGCATGTACCCATGGCCAAAACCTTTAAAAAAAGAATAAGTAAAATAAATAACCTTTTTTTGCTATAGGGCATATGCCATTGTTGGAGGGAGATAGATGGAAGTTGAGGAGTAAAAAAAGCACCTCCCAGTGGAGATGGCCACACCATAATCCCTTCTCCTCCATTCTCCTCTTGGAAATTTTGGTACAGATGCACACACTCCCAGTGTGTTACTTAAGCCACTGGATCTGGGACTCAAGCCACTCAGTTGGCCATATGGGATCCAGATGTCTTAACCACCACACCACAGTCTGGTTCGGTAGGGGCATCATTTTACAAAAGTAAATTAACAGACAGAGATTAATTAACACGCCCAGGGATCTATGATTCACATTATGGAAATTTGGCTCCAGAGTCTATAATTTTAACTACTGCATTTCTCTCTCTTTTTAAAAGTTTATTTCTTTACTTCTTCCATGAGTAACAGAGAGAGACATCAAGAAATAACACCCTCAAAAGTGTCATTTCCCTCCTTTATTCACAATAGAATATATCTGTGTGTGTGTGTGTGTGTGTGTGTGTGTGTGTGTGTGTTTGTGTGTGAGAGAGAGATAGCATTCACCGAACAGAGACTGGTCACAACTACTCCCTCTAATTCTCCATCTGATCACGATTCTGGACATGCATGTGCACCCAGTATGTTGTTGCCAGGGCTGGGATTTGAAATCCAGTGGGTCATATGGAACACAGATTCCTGTAAATAGCACTTAACCATTCTGCTATGGGGCTGACCCCCATCAACGTCTTGACATCATGATTCAGGCCCAGCTTCAGCCAGCCAGAAATAATGGGCACACACATACCTGGCATACTCAGAGAAGTCTCTGGATACCTTCCTATATGAGTTAGCTTTGCACAGCCTTACCACTGATACACCATCTAGCCCTCAACCACTGCACTTGTCTTATCACAACACTTATGAAATTATATTAAAATTACCCACTTAACATGTCTCCCCACTAGAACTTAAGCTCTTCAAGGCAAGAACAGTGTCTGACTTCAACTATGGGTAAATAATCATTTATTTAACAAATACTTATTGAACAACTATTATATACTAGAACTTGCTATCCCCAAAGAACAGGCCATATCTTTGAAACCAAATGATCTACCTCTGCAGTGCTATTGGTGTTCATTTTCCTTTTGTTATCTCCTTTTTTTTACTTAGTTTCATCTCTTCTATGAGTCATAAAATTTGTGCCCATGCTTGGGTCAGACTGTAATAATTTTCCTTGGGTCAGGAGAACAACCAGCAATAAACTTCATGAGGAAAGTAAAATGTCAGAGATATAATAAGACATGGGAGTTCCTTGCCACCTGGTGTGATTTCTTGCAGTAAAGGCTTCAGAATATTACATTTGATAGGTTTTTGGTTTTTTTCAATTTTTGAAGTGCTCTGGCTTTATAATGCCCCTTTTTCTATCCTCCCTCCTATTTGGCCCTTTAAAGATTCAATCTAGGGGCCAGCAGGTGGCATGATGGTTAAGGCACTGGAGTCCCACATGGCCAACCACAGTTCAAGTCCCAGACCTGGTGACTTGCTTTCTCACTTTCCCTCTTTGTGTCTCTCTCTGGTCAAATTAAAAATAAATAGTAATAATAATAAATGAAATTAAATTAAATAATTCTTTAAAAATTTATTCAGTCTAAATTTAAAAGTCAGTCATATTCATCTAGTAAGATAACTCCCCTTGTACCAGGTCAGCAGTAGAGACTGCTGAAGAGGTGAGGGAGTCCTGTAATGTGGTGGGGTGAGTCTGAAGGTAGTAGAGAGAAGGCTGAGAGTGGACTTTGTATGCTTGCATCCTCAGATATTACATGGTCCACCTCTTTGACCCCCAGATCGCTACAGACCTAGGTCCTTAGGGACTCCAAGGCCCTTGCACAAGAAGTTTCTAGAAGGCAAGACATAGAAGGATGAAATAACAGTAGGCCTTAGGGCCAGAATCAGGTATCAGCAGCTGAGTTGGAGAGTGACTAGTATGCTCTGGCCTAGAGACCAAGTTTCAAGTCAAACTTGCTGAGCCTGCAGTTGAAGAAAGCTAGTTAAAGCGCAGGAAAAATCATTCAAATGGAGCAGGGACGAGGGTGTAAGAGGCTGGGGCAAGGGAGCAGAGTAGAGGGGAAGGACAAAGAAGAGGCAGTTTATTTTTCTCCTTCAGTGTATATTTATAGAATCCTTCTGTGCTTGATTAAGCTCAATTTTGTCAGGAATTTGTTTTGGATGGTGGAAGGGACAAAGGAAGAGAAATGTATCTCGCTGAAACTTTGTAAGACCTAAAGATTTTATATTCCCAATGGTCATTCTATGAATGGAACCAGAACCTATATCTCTTAGCTCTTTATCATGAATACTCTTCTATAACTCACTATCTCCTAATATGTCATTTGAGGACTTAAAAATCTGAAATGATTCCTTATTATCTATGAATAAACCCCACACTCCTGAGCATGCCATCTTGGCCCCTCATTATCAAGTCCCTGTTAAATGTTCTGAGTGGTTCCTGGGCCATGTTTCATAATGAGATTTAAGCTGATGCCTCTCAGAGGTATCTCCCATGTCACTGTCCCCAAATGTTCTTATCTCCTATTTCTTGACTCCCTGCCCCACAACAAATTTTAAATATTCTACAGTGAATTCATATACCTACCACTAGATTCTACCATTAACATTTTCCTATATTTGCTTTATCTGTCCATCTATTCAACTCCCCATTGATTCATCAATCATTCTTATTTTTGTTGCATTTTAAAGTAAATCAAAGACATTGATATGCATCCCTTCCCCAGTATTTCTGTATGTATATCATTAACTAGAGTTCAGTTTTTCTTTTGAAGTAAAACCTATATATAATGAAATACAAAAATCTTAAAAACTATTTTCTGAGTTTTGGCAAATGTACATACTTGTGTAGCCCAAATCCTTATCAAGAATACAACCATCGAGAAGAAGGTTCCACATGGCTCCAGTGAACTAGATATTTGGTTTTCTATTTTGTGATTTTTTTTAAAAAAAAAAGAACAGTAATGGGAACCAGCAGTTAGTGTAATGGCTATGTCGCTGCACTCCCACGTAGTCAACCACGGTTTGCGTCCTGGACCCGGTGGCTTAAAACTCATGCCGGGGGTGTGTGCACGTGTGCCCAAGATCCCGAGAGGAGAATGGAGGAGAAGGGATTGCGGAGTGACCATCCCCCCTGGGGGGTGATTTCTCGCTTTCTGTCTCTCTGTCTCTCTCTCTCTGTCTGGCGAGCGCACGTGCCCTATAGTGAAAAACCTCTCCAAAAAAAAAAAAAAAAGAACAGTAATTACAATTTTTTTCATTTTTTTGGTCTATTTTTCTTTTTGTTTCTCTTTATCTCTCTCTTTTTCATTTTCCTTTTTCTTGTCTCTACACCCTCCAATATCCATTTAATGTGTTTTTAGATGGATCTAAGAGCACTGTAGCTAAACATCCAAATACTAAGAGGATTAAAATATTCCCCAATATCTACTGAATCTGCTGCACCAGTGATCACAACAGAATG
>NW_006203827.1:57074-58609 GCF_000334495.1 Tupaia belangeri chinensis | reverse complement strand
AGGACAATTGTGGACACCGGAGGTGGTGTGAGAGGAGGGTGGGAAGGGACAGAGGGTCAGGGGATGGGATGGAAATAATTCTAGGAACTAGAAATGGAAAATTTTTTGTAATGTGCATGATTGAGTCGCAGTGTGTAGAAGGAATGTAAATTGAGTTGCAAAAAAAAAGTTTCAGAAAAAAAATATATCTATTCAATGACTGCAGTAGGATACGTAGCCCCAGCTAGGTGCTATTTTTTAGGATGCGTAAATTTAGACTTGTGTTCATGGAAATGTGTGTGTCACCTGTGTTTGCTATGAGGGTATTTGGATTGATTAGGGTCTTTGGTGATTCAATAAAATGTGGGGGAAAAACAGTAAAAAAAAAATAGAACCATCATCCCCAGGAATTTTGTCCATGCTTTTATTTTTATTTTTATTTTATTTATTTGTTTATTTATTTTTGCTATAGGGTGCATGTGCTCACCAGAAAGACAGAGAGAGATAGAGAGACAGAGAGCAAGAAATTACCCCCCAGGGGGGATGGCCACACCACAATCCCTTCTCCTCCATTCTCCTCTCAGGATCTTGGGCACACATGCACACATGCCCAGCATGAATTTAAGCCACCGGGTCCAGGACTGGAACCACGGTCAACTCCAGAGAGAATCACCATAGATTAGTTGTGCTTGTTCTAGAGCTTCATGTAAATAGAATTAGACAAAATGCAGACTTTTGAGTCTGGCCTTTTTCACAGCACAATGTTTTTGATATTGAGTATTTGTTTTTCTATTCATCATTTGATGGGCATTCGGGTTATTTCTAATTTGAGCCTGTTATAGACATATTTTCATTTCATTTCCTTTTTTTTTTTTTGGTTACTTTTTGCTATAGAGCACATGTGCTCACCAGAGAGACAGAAAGCAAGAAATCACCCCGCTGTGGAAATGGCCACATTGCAATCTCTTCTCCTTCATTCTCTTCTCAGGATTTGGGGCATGGATGCACACATGACTGGTGTGATATTCAAGCTTCTGGGTCTGGGAATCAAACCATAGTTAACCACACGGGAGTCCAGCACCTTAACCATTACACCACCTGCTGGCCCCTTCATTTTCTCTTTAGTAGATCCCTACAGCTGAAATTCTCAGGTCATAGGCTAAGGTATATATTTAACCATTTAAGAAACCAACAGAACTCATTAAAAGTTTTTCATGTTATATTCCTACCAGCAATATGTAAGAGTTACAGTTACTCTAAATCCTCACCAACGCTTGGTATATTTTTAAGTTTATTTTCTTTTATTCATGATAAAGAACATGTGTATGTGCATGAGAGATTGAGATAGAGAGAAGAGAGAAAAAAAATCACCTTCAACAGGGTGTTGTAATAACATGATCCCCTTCCCCAAGCCCTCCAACTAGTCGGGGTCTTAGGCTCATGGTGCTCAGTATGTTTCAGGTTGACTTGGGATCCAAAACCATGGTCAGGGGACCAGCAGTTAGCATAATGGCTATGTCGCTGGAATCCCATGTAGTCGACCGCGGTTCGAGTCC
>NW_006203827.1:56461-56896 GCF_000334495.1 Tupaia belangeri chinensis | reverse complement strand
AAAAAAAAAAAACCCAAAACCGTGATCAGTCATGTGGCTTCCAGTACTGTAGTTCAGTAAGTTACCAATTCAGCTATGTCTCAAAGGCTAGGCCATCAATGCTTTGTATTTGAATTTTATTTTAAATTTAGTTTAGGGCCCAGTCATGGTGGCATGCCCTGGGCAACACTTACAAATCATGTATCTGGATTGCTTTGGTTTCTTACTTTTTTTTTTAATCAATCTTCTCCCTTTAATTCTTCATTTTAATCTTATTTACATTACATTGAATTGCATATAACTTTACAGTGTATTACATTCCTTTTTCAAAAGGGATGTCAGTCAATACAGAGACATTAATCTCCCCACTTCATCATTCAATATCTTTTCATTGTTTTTCACAATCATTATTATTATTCCAATTATTTTTAAACAGTCAATCACTATTTCTCATTT
>NW_006203827.1:53520-56190 GCF_000334495.1 Tupaia belangeri chinensis | reverse complement strand
GATACATACAATATCTTTCTTTCATAGCCTGGCTTACTTCACTCAGCAATAGATCCTCCATATCTGACCACTTTCTATCAAATTCCAGGGTCTTGTTATTTTTTATGGCTGAGTAATATTCTATAGAGTATATATACCACACTTTTCCAATCCATTCATCAGTTTGTGGACATTTAGGTTGGTTCCATGTCTTGGCAATTGTGAATAATGCTGCAATAAACATGGATGTGCAAGCACTTTTCTGACTGAGCGTTCTCCTGTCTTTTGGGTAAATACCCAGAAGTGGGATTGCTGGATCAAATGGTAGTTCTATTTGTAGATCTTTGAGGAACCTCCATATTGTTCTCTACAGTGGTTGAACCAGTTTACATTCCCACCAATAGTGTAGGAGGGTTCCCTTTTCACCACATCCCCGCTAACACTTATCACTTTTTGTATACTTAGTCTTTGCCATTCTGACAAGGGTTAGGTGATAGCTTATTGTGGTTTTTATCTGCATCTCCCTTATGATGAGGGATGTTGAGCATTTCCTCATATGCTTTTTGGCTGTTCGTATGTCTTCCTTAGAGGGATTTTTGTTCAGCTCATTTTCCCATCTTTTAATCGGGTTAATCTTTTTTTTTTCGCATAAGGCAGTTGAGTTTCCTATGTATTCTGGTTATCAGTCCCTTGTCTGAGGCATATTTGACAAAAATATTTCCCCATTCTGAGGGTTGTCGGTTCACACCTGTTACTGTGTCCTTTGCTGTCCAGAAACTTCTTAGTCTGATATAGTCCCACTTGTCTATTTTAGGGATTATTGCCTGTGCTTTGGGAGTCTTGTTTAAGAAGTCTTTGCCTACTCCAGTGTCTCCCAGATTTTCCCCAGCATTTTCCACCAGTTGTTTTATTGTTTGAGGTCTTAAGTTCAGATCTTTAATCCATTTGGAGTTGATTTTTGTTAATGGTGAAAGATGGGGATTCAGTTTCCATGTGTTTGGGTATTTTCAGTGTTGTTTCTTGAAATTAATCTTGAGTTTAATTCCATCATGGTCAGAGAAGGTGCTGGATACAGTTTCTATGCCTTTGAATCTGTAAAGGCTTGATTTGTGTCCTAACATATGATCAATCTTTGAAAAGGTTCCATGCAGGGGTGAGAAAAATATATATATATTGTGGATGTAGGGTAGAAAGTTCTATAGATATCTGTCAAGCCCATTTGATTTATAGTATCACTTAGGTCCTGTATCTTTCTATTTATTTTCTGTCTAGAAGATCTGTCTAAAGTAGATAATGGGCTGTTAAGCTCTCCAACAATTATATTACTTCTCCTTATCTCTCTTTTTAGCTCCAGCAGTCTTTCCTTCACATATTTAGGTGCACCTGAGTTGGGTGCATAGATATTTATAAGGATTATGTCTTCTTGCTGGATTACCCCACTTACTATTATATAATGCCCTTCTTTGTCTCTTCTTACAGTCTTTGTCTTGAAATCTTTTGTCTGAGATCACTATCGCTACTCCAGTCTTTTTTTGATTTCCATTTGCATGGAATATCTTTTTCCAGCCCTTGACTTTTAGTCTATGTATGTCTTTATCCATAAGATAAGTTTCTTGTAGGCAACAGATAGAGGGTTTCTGTTTTGTTTTTTGTGGGTTTTTTTCTATACATTTTTATTGATTTTTTTCATTTCATTTTCTTCCATACATTCAATCACAATATTATTTGTCTTACAAAATGGATATTTCAATAGGTGAACATTTCTCCCTAGTACTGTTGATAAAACTATGTAATATCTTCAACAGATAATACCACACCTCTGTGTGCCTTTAATGCTTTGCCTCCCTGTCCCTCCCCCAAATGTCCTTTCTCAGACTCTCCTCTTTCACACACACTATATCTGGTATTTACATCTATATACTGTGTTTCTATATCCTTTAGACAATTAGTTTCAGTCAGAGAGTGCAAACACTTGGTATATATTAAGCGGGGGCATACAATGTCTCTCCTTCATAGGATGGCTTGCTTCACTCAGCAGCAAGTCTTCCATATTCATCTACTCCCTGTCAAAAACCAGGATTTTGTTGTTTTCTATTGATGAATAGTATTCTACTGAGTAGATGTGCCACAGTTTTTCTAACCGTTCATCAGTTTGTGGGCATTTGGGTTGTTTCCATGACTTAGCACTCGTGAAAAGTGCCGCAATAAACATCGATGTGCAAGCGCTTTTCCGATTAAATATCCTTCTGTCCTTTGGGTAGATACCAAGGAGTGGGATTGCTGGATCATATGGTAGTTCTATTTGTAGATTTCTGAAGAATCTCCAAATTGTTCTCCACTTGGTTGGACCAATTTACATTCCCAGCCAATAAACATCGATGTGCAAGCGCTTTTCCGATTAAATATCCTTCTGTCCTTTGGGTAGATACCAAGGAGTGGGATTGCTGGATCATATGGTAGTTCTATTTGTAGATTTCTGAAGAATCTCCAAATTGTTCTCCACTTGGTTGGACCAATTTACATTCCCAGCGTTTCTATTTTTTTATCCATTCGGCCAGTCTATGTCTCTTCATTGGAGAATTTAATCCATTGACATTCAATGTAATTATCGATATTTCTGTACCTGATCCTGTCATTAAGTGAGCCATTTTCTTGGTTGCTTTTTGTTCTCATGTAACTGTCTATCTGACC
>NW_006203827.1:42945-53198 GCF_000334495.1 Tupaia belangeri chinensis | reverse complement strand
CTGGCTATGATGTGCCTTGGAGAGGATCTTCTTGGGTTGATTCTCCTTGGAGTCCTATGTATTTCTTGGGTCTGGATATTTGGATGCCTTTCTAGGTTTAGAAAATTTTGTTCCAGGATTTCATGGAATAAATTATCTAGGCCCTTATTATTTTTGTCCTCTTCCAGGATACCAATTATTCGGATGTTGGGGAGCTTGATGGGATCCAGTATTTCTCATATATTATCCTCATTTTTCATGGTTGTTTTCTCAGTCTTCTTGATACTTTTTTCTAGGTCAGATGTTTTGTCTTCTACATTAGAGATTCGATCTTCTGCCTGGTCTAACTTATTTTAAACACTTTCATGAGAGGTTTAGATTTCCTGTATCACATTCTTCAACCCTAGAAGTTCCATCTGGTTCTTGTTTAAGGTATCTATTTCTTCTTTAAAATCATGAAAGGACTTCTTCATCTCCTGGAGCTCCTTGTCTCTTTTCCATCTCAGTTAGTTGGTTCACTACAAATATTCTGAATTCCTTATCAGACATGTCCATGACGTCCATTGTATTGACTGTGGGTGATGTAAACTTGATGATTTCCCTTGAGGGAGAGGCCTTTTGTTGGTTGCTCATACTTCTTGAGCCTCTGCGATTGTTCCTAGTCATCAGGTAATCTGTATGTTGCTTCCTAACTTATTTAACGTATTTCTGAGTGTTAAAAGTTGTAAAGTATTAGAAAAATTGATGATTTCTCTTATGGTTGGCCTACCTGTTGCTGACCATTACTGTTATCTGTTGCCACTAGTCCTGGATGACCCAAAGTCCTCCCTGTTTCTAAGGAGTGGTGAGCCTCCAACTGACCTAATAAACAATACCTCAAGAGCAACGATAAAAAGAAAAAGAAAAAAGAAATCATGTGGCACACAGTGCACACCACACGCTATTCAAATCACTAAAATTCAGAGAGTCCAAAGGCAACTGGGGAAGGGCCAGAGGATGAGTGACAGGTCCTGGGCAGACAGGTCTGCAGGCACAGGCTGCCTGGTGTCCCATACTGCTGGCTGGCTCGATCTGGTTTGTAGGTGGGGTGGGGTGGGGTGCGAGTTCATCTTAAAGCCCCACGCAACCAACCTGGGGTCCAATGAGGAGTAGGGATGGGGATGTGTGAAGGTCCGGGGTGGCTGGGCCTGCTGCTACAGGCCACCTAGTTTCTGGAACTGCTGCTCTCTTTTTTTTTTTAAGAGAGATATTTGCTATAGGGAATGTGAGCTCATCAGAGAGACAGAGAGACAGAGAGACAGAAAGCAAGAAATCATCCTGCAGGGGGGATGGCCATGCTGTAATCCCTACTCTACCATTCTCTTCTTGGGATTTTTGGCACATAGGCACATGCACCTGATACGAGTTTCAAGTCATCGGGTCTGGGACTTAAACCATGGCTGACTATGTGGGAGTACAACAACATAAACATTATGCCATTTGCTGGTCCCAGTTTCTTACCTTCTTCATTGTTAGCTATTTTATTTAGAAACATGGATGTGTAGGGGACCAGTAGGTGGTGTAATGGTTAAGTCATTGGACTCCCATGTGGCTGACTGCAGTTTGAAGCCTGAACTGGTGGCTTAGAATTCACCCCATGTACATGTGCGTGCATGTATGCCCAAAATACCAAGAGTAGAATGAAGGGAAGGGACTGTGGCATGGTCATCCCCCTGGGGGTGATTTCTCATTTTCTGTCTCTCTGGCAAGTGCACACACCCTATAGAAAGAAATCTCTCTAAGAAGAAAAGAAAAGAAAAGTGGATGTGTAACTCAATTTTCACAAATGGAACACTCCCATTAACAAGCCCCCATATTCCAGAAAACAGATCAAGAAATGTAGCATCCATTAGCAGCATCTCAGTTGCTCCCTTTGTGCCTACTTAGAGTTTCAACTTCTCCTTCTGCTGTAACAATAATCGCCATCCTGATGTGCAATAACATAAGTAATTTTGCCAATTTTTGTACTTTATTTATGATGTATATAATGGAATCATGCATTTTGTGTTTGATTTCTTTCTCTTAGTATTATGTTTATGAGAATCATTCTTATTGTGTGTAGCAATCATTAACATTTTCAGTGCTGCATATTATTTCACTAAATGAATATCCTGCATGAATTATTTCCAGTGTTTGGCTATAAGGAATGGTGATATAGTAAACATGACTTTTTTTGTACATATGTAAGCATTTCTGTTGGATGTAGATTTAAGAGTAGAACTACTAGGTCATAAAGTATATCTTTGCAAATATTTTAGATCATTTATTACATTTTTATGTATTCATTATTATTTATTTATTTATTTTACATTCATTCACTGAGCATCATCACAGCATACAAAATTTGATTTCCCATCCAGAATACACTGCATAGTGGCTTAATCATACATATTATCACTGACAAATGATTTTCCATTTCTTGTTTCATATATACATATTTCCCCCTATTTCTCGCCCTCTGCCATTTCCCAGCCTCCTCCTACACTGTCTCTGGTGTCTATAGTTGCTTTCCACTCCTTTTTTTCCCTAAACTGTATTGATTCATAAAATACCTTAATTAATCTAACTACTTTTAATAGCAAGTCTAGTTGATATATATGTATCTGTGAACACATGTCTGACTTTAGGCATGAAACTTGAAGTCAAATGAATACACTATAAAGTAGTACCTAGCTATTGCTATATAGCTTATTTCAGTCATTAAATAGTTATTTTTAAATAAATTTTTTAGGTCACAGACCCAGCAGCAGCCAGGGCAGAAAGCTGCTAGGCATCTCCACCTTTACCTGTTTGGGGCCTTGGGGTTCAACTTCACAGCTGTGAAGTCTCCCCCAGCTAGTGTCCCCTGTCCAGACGCAGCACCAGCCAGGTAGGATATCTGCCTTGCTCCCTCTTGCTCTCCTCTACTCCTTCTAACATTTTTCTCTTTTTGAAAACAGCTCTCTGCCCTCCTTGGTCCTTTCTCTTGTTAATCTCTGTCTTCTCACTTAGGGCAGAAAGCTGCAAGCCACCTCCACCTTTGCCTGTTTTTGACCTTCATGTGGCACACTTGCACACTGTGTGGTTTTCTATTTTCATCCCAATTTTATTTTTTGTGAAGTGATTATTTTTTCCTTTTCCCCCCTTTTCTTCTAGTAATTTCATTCTTTTTTATTCACCTTCTCTCCCTATTTCTATTTCCTACTTTTTTTTCTTTACCTTATTTTCCTGTTTTATGTCCCAGTCCTTAACCTCTGCCTAGAGGCAATTAGGTGCATAGTAGCTAACCATCTGAGCATTGAGAGTTTTAGAGAATTCTTTGCACATCACTGTAGTGGTTGCAAAAACAGTTAAATTCCCCTTTACAAATCTGATTGTAAAATTCCTCCTGTGATTCCCGCATTTGAGAACTTAGTAGAAGGGAGAAAATAGAACCAAATTACTTCACACTGGGGGAAACACATGAGGCCACAATCACAGAATCCCTTTCCAACAAATTGACCAGAAATGAATACATTACCAAATGACTAAAAATCAAATGAGAGATCAATGAGAGAATCAAGTAGTACTTCTCCACCAAGGGAACAATGTAACCTGTCTCTAAGTAGGGAAAATTTAGAACATATTTCCAAAATGTCAGAAAAAGAATTTAGAATATTTATGGTAACAAAATTCTATGAGATGCAACAGAAAAGAGATGTTGAGCTCCAAGAGATGAGGAAGTCTTTCCACGATATGAAAGAAAAATTGGACACCATAAAAAATAACCAAATGGAACTATTAGACATGAAGGCTATAATACAGGAAATTAAGACCTCCCTTGAAAGTATCAAAAACAGGCTAGACAGTGCAGAAAATCAAATTTCATAAGTAGAAGACAAAACCACTCACCCAGAAAAAAAAATGATCAAAAATACTGAGAAAACAGCCAAGAAAATCGAGGATAATACAGCAGAAATACTAGATACCATGAAACACTGAAATATATGAATAATTGGTATCCCAGAAGGTGAAGAAACTAATAAGGGTATTGATAGTATATTCCATGAAATACTGGAAGAAAACTTTCCAAGTCTAGAGAGGCACTCAAACATCTAGACTCAAGAAATACAAAGAAGCCCAAGTAGAATTAATCCAAGAAGATCCTCTCCACACCACATTATAGTGAGAATGACCAAAATGACAGACAAAGACAAGATACTAAGATTGGAAAGAGAGAAATGTCAAATCACGTACAAAGTCTATCCCATCAGACTAACACCAGACCCCTCATTGGAAACAATGGAAGTAAGGAAAGAATGGGGAAATATATCCAAAGTGTTAAATGAAGATCAAGAAATGTAGCATCCATTAGCAGCATCTCAGTTGCTCCCTTTGTGCCTACTTAGAGTTTCAACTTCTCCTTCTGCTGTAACAATAATCGCCATCCTGATGTGCAATAACATAAGTAATTTTGCCAATTTTTGTACTTTATTTATGATGTATATAATGGAATCATGCATTTTGTGTTTGATTTCTTTCTCTTAGTATTATGTTTATGAGAATCATTCTTATTGTGTGTAGCAATCATTAACATTTTCAGTGCTGCATATTATTTCACTAAATGAATATCCTGCATGAATTATTTCCAGTGTTTGGCTATAAGGAATGGTGATATAGTAAACATGACTTTTTTTGTACATATGTAAGCATTTCTGTTGGATGTAGATTTAAGAGTAGAACTACTAGGTCATAAAGTATATCTTTGCAAATATTTTAGATCATTTATTACATTTTTATGTATTCATTATTATTTATTTATTTATTTTACATTCATTCACTGAGCATCATCACAGCATACAAAATTTGATTTCCCATCCAGAATACACTGCATAGTGGCTTAATCATACATATTATCACTGACAAATGATTTTCCATTTCTTGTTTCATATATACATATTTCCCCCTATTTCTCACCCTCTGCCATTTCCCAGCCTCCTCCTACACTGTCTCTGGTGTCTATAGTTGCTTTCCACTCCTTTTTTTCCCTAAACTGTATTGATTCATAAAATACCTTAATTAATCTAACTACTTTTAATAGCAAGTCTAGTTGATATATATGTATCTGTGAACACATGTCTGACTTTAGGCATGAAACTTGAAGTCAAATGAATACACTATAAAGTAGTACCTAGCTATTGCTATATAGCTTATTTCAGTCATTAAATAGTTATTTTTAAATAAATTTTTTAGGTCACAGACCCAGCAGCAGCCAGGGCAGAAAGCTGCTAGGCATCTCCACCTTTACCTGTTTGGGGCCTTGGGGTTCAACTTCACAGCTGTGAAGTCTCCCCCAGCTAGTGTCCCCTGTCCAGACGCAGCACCAGCCAGGTAGGATATCTGCCTTGCTCCCTCTTGCTCTCCTCTACTCCTTCTAACATTTTTCTCTTTTTGAAAACAGCTCTCTGCCCTCCTTGGTCCTTTCTCTTGTTAATCTCTGTCTTCTCACTTAGGGCAGAAAGCTGCAAGCCACCTCCACCTTTGCCTGTTTTTGACCTTCATGTGGCACACTTGCACACTGTGTGGTTTTCTATTTTCATCCCAATTTTATTTTTTGTGAAGTGATTATTTTTTCCTTTTCCCCCCTTTTCTTCTAGTAATTTCATTCTTTTTTATTCACCTTCTCTCCCTATTTCTATTTCCTACTTTTTTTTCTTTACCTTATTTTCCTGTTTTATGTCCCAGTCCTTAACCTCTGCCTAGAGGCAATTAGGTGCATAGTAGCTAACCATCTGAGCATTGAGAGTTTTAGAGAATTCTTTGCACATCACTGTAGTGGTTGCAAAAACAGTTAAATTCCCCTTTACAAATCTGATTGTAAAATTCCTCCTGTGATTCCCGCATTTGAGAACTTAGTAGAAGGGAGAAAATAGAACCAAATTACTTCACACTGGGGGAAACACATGAGGCCACAATCACAGAATCCCTTTCCAACAAATTGACCAGAAATGAATACATTACCAAATGACTAAAAATCAAATGAGAGATCAATGAGAGAATCAAGTAGTACTTCTCCACCAAGGGAACAATGTAACCTGTCTCTAAGTAGGGAAAATTTAGAACAAGAAAATAGAACCAAATTACTTCACACTGGGGGAAACACATGAGGCCACAATCACAGAATCCCTTTCCAACAAATTGACCAGAAATGAATACATTACCAAATGACTAAAAATCAAATGAGAGATCAATGAGAGAATCAAGTAGTACTTCTCCACCAAGGGAACAATGTAACCTGTCTCTAAGTAGGGAAAATTTAGAACATATTTCCAAAATGTCAGAAAAAGAATTTAGAATATTTATGGTAACAAAATTCTATGAGATGCAACAGAAAAGAGATGTTGAGCTCCAAGAGATGAGGAAGTCTTTCCACGATATGAAAGAAAAATTGGACACCATAAAAAATAACCAAATGGAACTATTAGACATGAAGGCTATAATACAGGAAATTAAGACCTCCCTTGAAAGTATCAAAAACAGGCTAGACAGTGCAGAAAATCAAATTTCATAAGTAGAAGACAAAACCACTCACCCAGAAAAAAAAATGATCAAAAATACTGAGAAAACAGCCAAGAAAATCGAGGATAATACAGCAGAAATACTAGATACCATGAAACACTGAAATATATGAATAATTGGTATCCCAGAAGGTGAAGAAACTAATAAGGGTATTGATAGTATATTCCATGAAATACTGGAAGAAAACTTTCCAAGTCTAGAGAGGCACTCAAACATCTAGACTCAAGAAATACAAAGAAGCCCAAGTAGAATTAATCCAAGAAGATCCTCTCCACACCACATTATAGTGAGAATGACCAAAATGACAGACAAAGACAAGATACTAAGATTGGAAAGAGAGAAATGTCAAATCACGTACAAAGTCTATCCCATCAGACTAACACCAGACCCCTCATTGGAAACAATGGAAGTAAGGAAAGAATGGGGAAATATATCCAAAGTGTTAAATGAAAAACAATTTCAACCAAGAATACTATACCCAGCAAGATTATCCTTCATATGGGAAAAGAAAATAAAAATGTTCTTGGATTAAAAAAAAAAAAAAACTAATAGAATTTACCAACTCCAGACCAGCTCATCAAGAAATTCTGAAAGGAGTACTATACCAAGAAAACTAAAGAGACAGACAGCAATTAGAGAACAAAAAACAACCAGGAATATGGCCAAATTAATGGTATGGACAAGTCTGGAAATATGGATAATAGCATTGAATGTCAATGGGTTAAATTCTCCGATCAAGAGACACAGACTAGCTGAATGAATTAAAAAATCCTCCATCTGCTGCCTACAAGAAACCCATCTCATGGATAAAGACATACATAGATTAAAAGTGAAAGGCTGGAAAAAGGTATTCCATGCAAATGGAAAACAAAAAAGAGCAGAAGTCGCTATACTGATTACAGACAAAATAGACTTTAATACAAAAACCATAAGAAACGACAAAGAAGGGCATTATATAATAATAAAAGGGGTAATTCACCAAGAATATATAATGCTTATAAATATCTATACACTGAATTCAGGAGCGTCCCAATTTTTTTTTTTTTGAGAGTTTTTTTTTGCTATAGGGCACGTGCACTCGCCAGAAAGACAGAGAGAGACAGAGAGACAGAAAGCAAGAAATCACCCCCCAGAGGGGATGGCCATGCCGCAATCCCTTTTTCCTCCATTCTCCTCTTGGGATCTTGGGCATGCACGCACATGTGCCCAGTGTGAGTTTAAGCCGCCAGGTTCGGGACCTGTACCGCAGTTGACTATGTGGGAGTTCAGTGACACAGCCATTACACCAACTGCTAGTCTCATGAGTGCCCCAATTTGTAAAGAAAATACTGCTAGATTTAAAAGGAGAGATAGACTGTAATACTATAATTGTTGGAGATCTCAACTCTCCATTATCTCCTTTAGACAGGTCAACAAGATAAAAAATAAGCAAAGATACTCGGGATCTAAATAATATCATAAAACTGATGGACTTGATAGACATCTATAGAACTTTCCACACACACACACACACCCACACACACACAAAACAACCAGAAAATGTACATTTTTCCCAGCCCTGCATGGTACTTTCTCAAAGATTTATCACATGACAGGCCATAAAACCAGTCTTTACAGATTCAAAGGCATGGAAACTATATACTGCATCTTCTCTGACCATGATGGAATTAAACCTGATACTAATCTCAGGAAAAGCCCTCGAAAATATATAAATACATGGAAACTAAACCTACTTCTGAATGACTCCATCACTACTTCAGAGATTAAGATGGAAATCAAAAGATTCATGGAAACTGATGAAATGAGTACACAAGTTTCCATAATCTATGGGATACTGCAAGAACAGTCATAAGAGGGAAGTTCATAGCAATTAGTGTGCACAAGAAAAAGATGGAAAGATGGCAAAAGGACAACCTAACATCATGCCTCAGGGAATAGAACAAGAACAACAACAACAAAAGGCCAAAAGAAAATAAATAATAAAGATTTGAGCAGAAATAAATGAAATAGAAAATAAGTGAACTATACAGAAAATAAATGAAAGCAAAAGCTGGTTCTTTGAAAAGATAAACAAGATTGACACACTATTAGCCAGACTAAACAAGAAAAGAGAAAGAAACCAGATACATCAAATCCACAATGAATCAGGCAACATTACAACAGACATATCAGAAATACAAAACATCATTAGAGAATATTATGAACAACTCTATGCCAACAAAGAAGAAAACCTGGATGAGATGGACAAATTTCTGGACACATATCATCTACCAAGATTGACTTAGATGGACATAGAAAGCCTGAATAGACCTATGACAAGCAATGAAACTGAATCAGTAATAAATAACCTCCCAACAATGAAAAGCCCAGGTCCGGATGGCTTCACTGCCAAACTTTACAAAACTTTTAAAGAAGAGGTAACCCCCATCCTACTCAAACTGTTTCTAAAGATGCAAAAGCAAGGTATTCTTCCAAGTTCATACTATGAAGCCTCTATTACCCTCATTCCCAAAACGGATGAGGATACAACAAAAAATGAAAACTACAGACCTATATTTCTGATCAATACAGATGCAAAAATTCTCAACAAGATACTTACTAACCATATTCAACAGCATATGCAATAGGTTATTCATCACAACCAGGTAGGCTTTATTCCAGGGATGCAAGAGTGGTTCAGCATATGCAAAACCATAAATTTAATACACCATATTAACAGAAAAAAAAGATTAAAAACATATTTCAATCTATCATATGTTGAAAAATCATTCGACAAAATACAACATGGCTTTATGATCAAGACTCTCAGTAAAATTAGCATAGAAGGGCCATTTCTCAACATAATGAAAGCCATTTATGAAAAACTTACAGCTAACATCATACTGAATGGGAAAAAGCTGAAAGCTTTTTTCCCTAAAAACAGATACAAGAGAAGGATGCCCACTTTCTACGCTCCTATTCAATATAGTACTGGAAGTTCTAGACAATGCGACCAGACAAGAGAAGGAAATAAAAGGCATTCCAATAGGGAAACAAGAGCTGAAATTATCTCTGCAGATGACATGACTGTATACATAGAAGACCCAGTAGTATCCATGAAAAAACTTCTCAAAGTAATAAATGCATACAGTAAAGTGGCAGGATACAAAATTAATTTATCAAAATCTATAGTATTTCTATATATAAACAGGCAGACAGAGACAGAATGGAAGAGTGTGATTACATTTACCATAGCCACAAGAAGTATAAGATACTTATGAATAAAACTAACAAAGGAAGTCAAAGACCTCTACAAGGAAAGCTATGAAAACCTTATAAAGGAAATTGAAAAGGACACTAAAAAGTGGAAAGGCATCCCATGTTCCTGGATGGGCAGAATCAATATAATCAAAATGGCAATCCTACCCAAATTGATCTACATGTTTAATGCAATCTCTATAAAATTACAAGAGACATTCTTCACAGATCTAGAAAAGACAATCATAGAATTTGTCTGGAACCATAAAAGACCCCATTTTGCTAAAGCCATCCTGCAAAGAAGACTAGAGTAGGTGGCATCTCACTCCCTGGCCCCAAAATATATTACAAAGCTTTGATCATAAAACTGCATGGTATTGGCACAAAAACAGACATGTGGACCAATGGAACAGAGTACAGACTCCAGAAATAAACCCCAAAACATACAGCCAACTCATCTT
>NW_006203827.1:39089-41953 GCF_000334495.1 Tupaia belangeri chinensis | reverse complement strand
CTTCAAATAGAACTACCACATGATCCAGCAATTCGACTCCTTGATATCTACCCAAAGGACAGGAGAGCACTCAGTCAGAAAAGTGCTTGCACGACTATTTTCATTGCAGCATTATTCATGATTGCTAAGACTTGGAACCAACCCAAATGTTCACAAACTGATGGATGAATTGAAAAAGTGTGGCACATATACTCCATAGAATACTATTCAGTCATAAAAAGCAACCAGGCCCTGGAATTTGATAGAAAGTGGACAAATATGGATACGTTGCTGAATTAAGCTATCAGGCTATGAAAGAGAAACACTATATGTCTCCACTTAATATATACCAACTGTCTGCACTCTATGGTAGAAATTGAAAGACTGGAGAACATAAAAGCATTAAAAATTGTAATGGATACTAGAGACAAAGTGAAAAGAGAATTAGAGAGGGGAAGAACATAGGAAAGGAAATTTGGGGGAAAATGGAGAGGAGAAATCCATTCTCCTCTCAGGATTATAGGACACAGATAAGGTTTTTTATCTGTTGACAAGGATGTGTATAATAATCTCAACTGGGCTGGCCTGAGGTGTATATCATGCTGGGTAAAGTCTCTACACAATCTAAATGATGTATAGCGATTTAATGTCTGAATAATAATTTTAAAAATTAATTTTAAAATTGCTAGATATTTTAAAATATCGTATATAACATAACATATATTATATATATATATATAGTATTTAAAATTGTAAAAAAAATACACTTTTTTTTACATTCCAAGAAAAGGAGTTTTAGCTTTAATAAATAAAAAATATTTTTAAAAAATGCTAAGAGAGCTTTGCTTAAGACATAAAGTCAGGAAACAGGTTAGAATTCTGTTCAAATAGTAGGTACATGAACCTAAGCAGCTCAAGACAAGACAAAAATTCTTAAATCTGGAAAACAAAGCCTAGAAGAAAATGAATAATGTTTTAGTCAAAAGTCAGAAGGTTCTATTTCACCAGTTCAGTCTCATGTACTTTATCTTCTGTTGTGGTCCGATCTTCCTGATTAAATTCTGAAATATAACATTTAACTCCAGTCTTATCTCCACCATTAAGTTGGCCATTTTATTAGTTGTTTTTGAGCTCCTATTTCTGTGTGCCTGTATTTAGTTCTCCTGGTATAGCACACCCTTCAGAACTTCTTGGAGAGATGGTCTGGTGTTGGTAAATTCTTCCAGGGTTTTTTTCTTTCTTTCTTTCTTTCTTTTTTTTTTTTAATCTGAGAATGTTTTTGTCTTTTCTTCCCATATGAAGAATAATCTGGCCAGGTACAGTATTTTTGGTTGAAATTGTTTTTTCCTTAACACTTTGAATATATTTTCCCATTCTTTCCTTACATTGTTTCTGATGAGAGGTCTGCTATTAGCTTCATGGGATAACCTTTGTAGGTAACTTGACACTTCTCGCTTGCCAATCTTAGTATCTTGTCTTTTCTGTGGTTTTAGTCAATCTGGCTATAATGTGTCTTGGAGAAGATCTTCTTGGGTTGATTCTATTTGGAGTCTTTTGTATTTCTTGGGACTGGATCTTTTAATGTTTCTCTAGGTTTGGAAAGTTTTCTTGCAGGATTTCATGGAGTAGATTATCAATGCCCTTATAAGTCTCTTCACCTTCTGGAATACCAATTATTCAGATGTTTGGACATTTTTTGGTATCTAGTATTACACAAATATTATTCTCATTTTGGGAAACTATTTTCTCAGTCTTCATGGTGGATTTTTCTAGGTCAATGATTCAGTCTTCTACATCTGATATTTGATCTTCTGTATGATCTAATCTGCTTTTAATACTTTTAAGGGAGGTTTTGATTTCATCTCTAACAGCTCCATTTGATTGATTTTTATGGTGTGTATTTCCTGTTTCAAATCGTGCAAGAATTTCCTCAACTTCTGGAAATCATCAGCTCTATTCTCCTACTTCTGCAGTTTATTGTCTCTCTTTTCTTGCATCTCTGTTAACTTTGTCACTATAAGGATTCTAAATTCTTTATCTGACATTTCTGTGAGTTCCATTGTACTCTATTTGGATGAAGAGGAGTTATTCTGAGACCAGCAGTTAGCGTAATGGCTATGTCACTGAACTCCCATGTAGTCAACCGCAGTTCAAGTTCCGGACCCAGTGGCTTAAACTCATGCCAGGTGCATGTGTGTGCGTGCCCAAGATCCCAAGAGGAAAATGGAGGAGAAAGGATTGTGGAGTGGCCATCCTATCCCCCCGGGGGGTGGTTTTTCATTTTCTGTCTCCATCTCTCTCTGTCTCTGAGACATATGCCCTATAGCAAAAAAAAAAAAAAAAAAAAGAAGAGTTATTCCTTTCCCTTGGAGAGGAGGCATATTATTGCTTTCTCGGTGCGTGCCCAAGATCCCAAGAGGAAAATGGAGGAGAAAGGATTGTGGAGTGGCCATCCTATCCCCCCGGGGGGTGGTTTTTCATTTTCTGTCTCCATCTCTCTCTGTCTCTGAGACATATGCCCTATAGCAAAAAAAAAAAAAAAAAAAAGAAGAGTTATTCCTTTCCCTTGGAGAGGAGGCATATTATTGCTTTCTCGTATTTCTTGTGTCCCTGTGGTGATTTCTGGTCATCTGATGGATTGTGCATTTCTTCCTAATTCTTGAAGTTCAATTTGTGCATTGAGAGATGTGAAGGAGGAGGTCATCTGCAAAATTAATTAATTAATTAATTAAAATTTTAAAAAGTAAAAGACACAGAGAGACAGAGAGACAGAGAGATGGAGAGAATACAGAGGTAGCCCTGCCCACTAGAAATGAATATGGATGGAGGAGTCTCAGCCGAAAATCTTCCTTTTTATGCCCTGAAAGGAATATTTCCCAGCTCCA
>NW_006203827.1:34255-39065 GCF_000334495.1 Tupaia belangeri chinensis | reverse complement strand
CTTCCTCCTCCATTTATTATTAATTTATATAGTTACAAGCTCACAGTAGGCACTTAATTTACATTTGTTGAAAGGAATGTTATTGTTGAATACCCGTCATGCATTATTTTGGATCTCCATAGGCCTCAGCAAATAGTTGATATTGTGGAATTAATGTTAAAATAGATTTATTGGCAGTGTCTCCTTCCCAGATCCAGTGCTAGCCAGGACGGAAAGCTGCTAGCTATCTCCACTTTTGTCTGTTTTGGGCCTCTGGGTTCAACATCATGGCTGTGAAGTCTCCCCAAGCCAGCATTCCCCTCCCAGACCCAGCACTAGCCAGGTAGGAAGGCTGCTTTGCTCCCTCTTGTTCTTCTCTGTCCCTTCTAACTTTTTTCTCTTTTTGAAAAAACAAACAAACAAACAAACAAAAACCAAAAACAGCTGTCTGCCCTCCGTGGGCTTTTCTCTTGTTAATCTGTCTTTTTGCTCATCTAGGGCAGAAAGTTGCAAGTCATCTCCACCTTTGCCTGTTTTGAGCCACACAGTTTTCCATTTTCATCCCAATTTCATTTTTTGTGAAGTGATTTTCTTTTTTCTTTTTCTTTCTTCTAGTAATTTCCTTCTTTTTTCTTTGCCTTCTCTCCCTATTTCTATTTCCTACTTTCTCTTTCTTTACCCTACTTTGCTGTTTTACTTCTCAGCCCTTACCCTCTGCCTAGAGTCAATTAGGTGCATAGTAGCTAACCATCTGAGCATTGTGAGTTTTAGAGAATTCTTTGCACATCACAGTAGTGTTTGCAAAAATAGTGAAATTTCCCTTCATAAATCTGATTGCAAAACTCTCCCTGTAATTTCTGCATTTGCGGACTTAGTAGAAAGGAGAAAATAGCACCAAATTATTTCACAGTGAGGGAAACACACGAGTTCACAGTCACAGAATCCCTCTCCAAAAAATTGACCAGAAGTGACTACATTACCAAATGACTAAAAATCGAAGAAGAGCTTCAACGATGAGAGAATCAAGTAGTACATCTCCACCAAGGAAACGATGTAACCTGTCTCCATGTAGGTTTTTTTAGAGCATATTACCGAAATGTCAGAAAAAGAATTTAGAATATTTATGGTAACAAAATTCTATGAGATACAACAGAAAAGAGATGTTGAGCTCCAAGAGATGAGGAAGTCCTTCCATGATATGAAAAAAGAATTGGACACCATAAAAAGAATCAAATGGAACTGGGTAAAATGATTAACCCTATTAAAAGATGGGAAAATGAGCTGAATAAACAACTCTCTAAGGAAGACATACAAACAGCCAAAAAGCATATGAAAAAAATGCTTTTTCAACATCTCATCAAAAGCGAGATGCCGATCAAAACCACAGTGAGATACCACCTAACTCCAGTCAGAATGGCCAAGATTGAAAAAAAAAAAATGTAAGTACTGATGGGCATGTGGGGAAAGAGGAACACTCTTACCTTGTTCGTGGGAACGTAAATTAGTCCAGCCACTGTGGAGAACAATATGGACGTTTCTAAAGATCTACAAATAGAACTACCATATTATCCAGCAATTCCACTCCTGGGTATCTAAGCAAGGGATAGGAGAATGCTCAATAGGAAAAGTGCTTGCACCTCTTTGTTTATTGCCACATTTTCGTGATTGCTAAGACTTGGAACCAATCAAAATGTCCACAAACAGATGAATGAATTGGAAAAGTTTGTCACATATACTCTGTGGAATACTACTCAGTCATAAAAAACAACAAGATCCTGGAATTTGATAGAAAGTTGTCAAAGGTGGAAGATTTTCTGCTGAGTGAAGCAAGCAAGGCTATGAAAGAGAGACATTGTATGTCTCCACAATGTCTCCACTTAACATATACTGACTGTCCACACTCTATGGGAGGGACTGAAACACTGGAGAACATAAAAGCATTAAAAATTGTAATGGACACTAGAGACAAAGTGGAAAGAGAGCGTGGGAGGGGAAAAAATTGGGGGGGAAATGAAGAAGTAAAACACTTGTGGGACACAGATAAGATTTTTTATCTGTTAATGTATGAATAATAATTAAAAATTAATTTAAAAATTTTAAAATAAAAAAATAGATTGAATGTGGGAAGGATTAAATCAAGTCATTGAAAGTTATTCTATAGCCCTGAAGATAAAAACAGGACCTTGGATTCAGCTACAGCTTCTGTACCAGTTCCAATTCAGTAAGCAAATAAGTTTCTTCTTCCTTCTCTCCTTCTTTCCTTCCTTCCTTCCTTTCCTTTGTACCTATAGGAGAATCTGAATAATGAAAGGGCATCCTAGTCTTCTTGGATCCCAGTACCATGAAAAGAACAAAAGATTAGGAGTTAGTAGACTTGAGCTTAAGTCCCAGCATTGCCACAATCACTGAATCCTTAGGTAACTCCCTTCTTTTTCAGTGTCTCATCAACTGAAAATACAATGAAGTAAGATGAGCACTTTCCAAACTGTGCTCTTTGGTGCATAAAATATCATTTCGCAAAGTGTAATAAAAACTCATGAGACAATTTTAAATGTTACCAGAAATAAATTTTAAATTTCAATAGCTGTAGAAATATTTTAATGTGAATTGGAAAAAAGATATACGTAGGACATTAAAACTATGATGTTACATAGGATGAGGCTGAATTTACTTAAGAAACACAGTGATTCAATTTACATAAATATATTATTAAATAAATGTCACTGGGTTTTGGGAAATGTCATGACTTATTTTTTCTGTTTTTCTATGCAAAAGTGTGTCATGACTTCTATGACAACTCCATAGCAAAATGACTGCTAGTTATGATAAAAGTCATATGGACACTCTGGGTAGGAATGGTTGGGCAACACTGCCCCAAAATTCTGAAACAAATCTTCAGGGTAGAGTTGAGTTCAGGTTCTCCTACTTCTACCATCACCACTACCCTTTAACCAAGAGTTTTAATTTGAAGAACTAAATTGATGGCCAGAAACAAAACAAAACATCTTAAAATCCTTGACCCAGGGACCAGCAGATGGAATAATGGTTATATAACTGGACTTTCACATGGTCAACTGTGATTGAAATCCCAGACCTGGCAGCTTAAAACTCACACCGGGCATGTGAGTGCACGTGTGTGTATGCCCCAAATTCCAAAAAGATAAGGGATTGCAGTGTGGCCATCCCCCCCCTCCCGGGGGGGGTATTTCTCACTTTCTGTCACTTTGTCTCCCGCCAGCACACGTGCCCTATAAAAAACATCTCTCTAAGAAAACAAAACAAAAACCCTGACCCAGATAATCCTCAAGGGGACTCCAGTTCTGACATTGTAAGATTTTGAATCACAGTAACAGATCTTAGGTTTTTTTCTTGGCTGAGAGGTAACTGATGACTCTATCTAAGTCAGGTAATTTGAAAAGCTGGCCGATTTCTTGCAAACTATTTTAGGCTCCAGGACAAAGTTATAGGGAGAAGTTAGGAAGAAAAATCTGTCCTTCGAATTTAGTTTCAGGGATATGGGTGGGGCTAATAGTCTCCAGGGTCCAGGTGCCCTCTGGTGGCCAGAGGCATCAGCATATATTTTGGCTTGGACTGATACCCATTCAGGGCAGCAAGTTCCAGCTCAAAGTGGTTCTTAATAAGCCTCAGCTATTGTGGATGGGGGAGGAGGGTGAGAGAGGAGGATGAACCTAAGAACACTTTATAGCTCTGGTTTTTATACCTAATCAGCCCAAGAGCATGATAAAAAAAAAAAAAAAAGCTCAGCAGTTCTGGTCCTAACCCCAAATTCAGACCAGTTTGCTGGACTCCTAAGTTTTTCCAAGAAAGCACTGTTGGCCCCCCTTGCCTGCGCCTGCCCCGGAGCCAGTGGTTCTCGAAGCACCAGGTATGTGCCGCGCACCGACAGAGCAGACGTGGGCAGAGCGATGGTGGCCAGGCTTGGGCTGGGGCTACTGCTGCTGGCTCTGCTCCTACCCACACAGACTTATTCAAACCAACCAACTGTTATAACACTTACAAGTAACTCCTCCCAGAATACCTCGGCTGCCCCAAATCCAGCTAATGCCACCACCAAGGCCATTGGCAGTGCCCTGCAGTCAACAGCCAGTCTCCTTGTGATCTCGCTTTCTCTTCTACACCTCTACCATTAAGAGACTCAGGCCAAGAAATACCTACACTTCCCCATCTTCTAAACTCAATCCAAATGGCATCTAGAAGTCCAGTGTGTCAAGGAAAACAAAGCAAAGCAAAACAAAACAAAACAAAAACAGGTCTTCATCGAATCTCCTAATTCCACACTTTATTTTATTGACACAGAAGATGTTGTGAATACCAGACTTGACTGGTTGAAGAACATGTGAAGAGCTTGACCAGATGATAAATGCCAAGATTAAACCCGCTGAAGTTTCGTGTACAAGATGAAGAGACAACACTCGAAATTAGTTAAGACATGATTTCCTTAAATGTGGCCTAAGAAATATGGACATGTTGGGAACCAGCAGTTAGTGTAATGGCTATGTCGCTGGACTCCCACGTAGTCAATCGCGGTTCGCGTCCTGGACCCGGTGGCTTCAAACTCACACCGGGTGCATGTGCGTGCGTGCCCAAGATCCCGAGAGGAGAATGGAGGAGAAGGGATTGTGGCATGACCATCCCCCCCTGGGGGGTGATTTCTCGCTTTCTGTCTCTCTGTCTCTCTCTGTCTGGCGAGCACACGTGCCCTATAGCGAAAAACCTCTCAAAAAAAAAAAAAGGGAACCAGCAGTTAGCGTAATGGCTATGTTGCTGGATTCCCATGTAGTTGACCACGGTTCGTGGGCGGACCCAGTGG
>NW_006203827.1:23578-33570 GCF_000334495.1 Tupaia belangeri chinensis | reverse complement strand
GTTCATTTATTTAAACTGTTTTTTTTTTTAGTTAAACTATTTTAAAAGAGTAAAATTGCATTGACCTCAACTAATTTAAAAATGCTGCTTTTTATTTCTGCAAATGTTGAATTTCTGCATTTTTTACATTAAAAATGATGTTTTGAAGGTAGAATTACAAATTTTGAAATTAAAAAGATAAATACGTGAAGGATCCAAAACTGTAAAGCAGGTATTTGGGAAGTGAAGAATGGAGGCTAACTTGCTTAAAATTCACAGAAACTTTTATACTCTTTCTGTAAATACTTTTTTTTTTTAAACCTATGGATAGGCTATGGATAGGTTTAAAGAATAGCCACATTTGGAACACTTTCTGTTATCAGTCAATATTTTTAGATAGAACCTCAAGTGAGCTAGATTCTGGAAAATCTTTTCCAGCAGCCTCAACACAAAAACCTTTTTAAAACTACACACCCCTGAAGTATTTTGTTCACATGGTCACACATGGATGCTTAGGTTCTGTTCCAGTATCTAATGGCCACCAAGTCATTTCCCCTCATCTTTAGAAACATACCTGAGAAGAAGCAGATTGAGTAGATTGAAGCGACTGTGTGTGTGAATGAACATTCCCCTTTGCTTCATACCTGAATGCTGTCCCATCTATTTTGGACTGTATATTGTGTTTGTATATTTATGCTTTGATTCTTAGTAACTTCTCATGCTATGAAATTGATTGGCATTGAACACAAACTGTAAATAAAAAGAAATGAATGGCTAAAAAAAAAAAAAGAAGAAGAAGGCAGCACTGTTGGTGGTTCATCATTCCTCCTCTGACTTGTAGTCTCAGAGGCAGCTTCCTGGCCATTTCAGCAGACAGGAGGAAGGTTTTAAAATCTTCCTCCAAAATTTCCATCAGTGTTCATACATACATGAGATTGACAATTGGGATTTTCTCAAATGTATGTAATGTGCTTTACAAACACAGCTTGAAAAAGAATTCCTTAATCCCTTCTTCTAACCAGTTCCCTCTGCTATCCTTAAAAACTGCCCATTTGGAAATTAGGGAGCTAATTCAGTCTTCAGGCTGTACGTAGCGGTCATAACTGTTTTGGCTAGTATACCATTTTTTTAGTTAGGGAGTATCAGTGATTAAAAGTAATGGAATTGGACACACCAGATCTACATTCCTCCTGAAAAGCAGTCAATGAACCAGAAAAGCTGTCAGAATCAGCTTTTGAAGAACTCTGGAAAATAGGGGGAAAAAAACTTACAATAAAGGGAAGACTTGATAAATAAAGAAGATACTGCTTTGTGGTAAGAGAGTGCTGTGGTGTTTTACATCACCTGTTTACAATCCTCCATGCAGTAGCTATGAAGATAGTAGCTGGCACTCTTGGTACAAGCTACTAGTGCCAGAGGGAGCAATACAGATCTTACTCTCAAAGAATTATGGAATGAGCCTCAACCTGTCTGGAAGCTCCCTTAAGAACTGACACAAAGGTTGTCCTTTGTTTCATCTGACTCCAAATGTTTGCAGGACTCAGATGGCTCCCAAGGAGGCTGTTATTGAAAACATTTAAAGACTCAGGTATTGACTACATCACTCTAGGGCAAGGGACAACATTTGAGACAAGCAATAGACAGACCTAGAAGCCTGGGGGAAAAGAGATTGAAAAAGATGTGTGTAGGAAGGATTTTAAAACGCTCCTATGCATACCAGGGATCAATAAAGTCACATGCACTCCTAGGACAAGACACATGCTTGAAAAGACCTGAGAAGATCCTAAGCTTTTACCTTTGGCTGGCTTTCAGGCTCCATACATGTAAAAAGTAAAATATAAAACAGAGTTATCAATGGCCTGCCTCAACGCAGAGCCAATATGCAGAGATTGGAAGAGTCATTTTCTTTCTTTTTTTTTTTTTTTCAAATTTTTAGACTCCAGACATCTAAAGGAACTCTGTCATAACACTAACCAAACCCTCAGCTATTGGAAAACATATGACCATATCACCATACTTAACAAAGATTAGACTTCACGAAAGTAGTTCAGAAAAGTAAACATGCAAGAAATAACCCACAATAAACAACAGTAAAAATCATGAGGTGTTCTGATTTCCAGAATATTCAAATTGACTATCTATATGTCTAGTTTTTAACCAAAAAACAATTATAAGGCATGGAAATGTTTGCAGGACTCAGATGGCTCCCAAGGAGGCTGTTATTGAAAACATTTAAAGACTCAGGTATTGACTACATCACTCTAGGGCAAGGGACAACATTTGAGACAAGCAATAGACAGACCTAGAAGCCTGGGGGAAAAGAGATTGAAAAAGATGTGTGTAGGAAGGATTTTAAAACGCTCCTATGCATACCAGGGATCAATAAAGTCACATGCACTCCTAGGACAAGACACATGCTTGAAAAGACCTGAGAAGATCCTAAGCTTTTACCTTTGGCTGGCTTTCAGGCTCCATACATGTAAAAAGTAAAATATAAAACAGAGTTATCAATGGCCTGCCTCAACGCAGAGCCAATATGCAGAGATTGGAAGAGTCATTTTCTTTCTTTTTTTTTTTTTTTCAAATTTTTAGACTCCAGACATCTAAAGGAACTCTGTCATAACACTAACCAAACCCTCAGCTAATGGAAAACATATGACCATATGACCATACTTAACAAAGATTAGACTTCACGAAAGTAGTTCAGAAAAGTAAACATGCAAGAAATAACCCACAATAAACAACAGTAAAAATCATGAGGTGTTCTGATTTCCAGAATATTCAAATTGACTATCTATATGTCTAGTTTTTAACCAAAAAACAATTATAAGGCATGGAAAAAAAAAAAAGCAAAATGGTCCATTCACAGGAAAAGAAGAAAAGTTAACAAAATATACACAAAGTATAGTCACTGGACTTACTAGACAAAGACTTTAGATTTACAATGTTAATATGGTTAAAGAGAACAAAGAAACCACATACAAAGAACCAAATGAAACCAGAGGAATGATGTCTCAACAAATAGGGAATATCAATAAAGGGAAAGAAATTATTATAAAAAGGAATCAAATAGAAATTCTGAATCTGAAAAGTATAATCGTTGAAATGAAACACTGACTAGAGGGGTTCAATGACACATTTTAAAAGGCAGAAGAATCGGTACAGTTGATAGGTCAATCGTAATTATTCAGTGAACTTCTCTATTTTGACCAAAGATATGAGTCTACATATTCAAGAAGCTAATCAAGGCAAGTAGGATAAATTCAAAAAGATCTACACTGAGACACATTCTAATCAAACTCTCAAAAGACAAGGAGAAAGAGAGAATCTTGAAAGCCAGAATGAAGTGACTCAACACATAAAAGACGTCTTCCACAATATTAACAACCAATTTCTTATCAGAGATAATGGAGTCCAGAGGCAGTGAGATGACATAGTTAAAGTAGTGAAACAAATAAATAAAAAAAAAGCCCATCAATCAGTGAATACAGCAATACTATCCTTCAGAAATGAAGATTTTCAGCTTCCACTACAACATGTAAAGAGTTTGGAAGTTGCCACTTCATCTTAATAATAATCAAAAAGGTGAACAAATTGGGGCCAGCAGGTAGTGGTTAAGGTGCTGGACTCCCAAATGACTGACTGTGGTTCATGTCTTAGACACAGTGGCTTGAAAATTATGCTGGGCACATGTGTGTACATACTCAAAATCCCAGGAGGAGAAGGAATTGTGGCATGGCCATCCCCCCATGGGGATGATTTCTCACTTTCTTCTCACTTTCTCTCTTTTCTCAGGCAAGTGCATACACCCTACAGCAAAAATCTTTAAAAAAAAAAAGTGAACAAACTTAAAATCAGTTCTCAGATCCATCAGAGAAGTGAGATAACAAGGCAAAACACCCTCCCACAAATTGGAGAAATGGACAGATAATTACAATTTACCAAAGCAGAATCTCCATGGGAATCGGCATTAGGATAGGAAAACCTAACTGAAATTGATGAAATGCTAGAGGTTCAATGTGGCTAAGTCTGAAAGGTTAAAAACTCCAAGGGTGGTGGTGGTAACGGAGGGGGCTTAAGCTTTTATTAGTCTTACCTCAAGGAGGCTTACCAGTTTCTCATAGGAAGACTGGGAATAGATTTCCTTATGTTTCTGGCAAGGGAATGATAATAGCAACCATTCAGAGATATGCCCAGAGCATTCTGTTCATAACAAGGTCTGCCTTCTAGAAAAACTACTCACCATAGTCTAACTACTAGGATTTTATAAGAGCCTAACTGACCTTGGATGGGAATAATATCCATCACCATCTCCCTCTGGCCTTTATGACTCACATAAGGGAATGAAAAGCCTGAGATGTATTTGGGATAACCACAGCCCAGCGGCACAAGTTCATAAAAAGAGTGAGACCTAATCACAAGTCCATAGATCATTCCCATCTCCTCACACCTTATCATCATGACCTGTTTACCTCAGTTCCTTTAACATAGTATATCATGTTCAACTTTTAACAAAAAATTACAAGTCAATTTTCTCTCATAAAACAACACTTTATAAAAAGGCACTCTGAGAAGAAGCACAAGTGCAGCAAGTACAGCAAATCAGACGATACAGAGTGAGATGTGAGGAGACACTGAGGATTGCAGCCAGACATTCCACTGCATATGCGGCTGTCCCTATGCCAGCAGACGGCATTGCAGTTCCACATCTACCAAACTGGCCATGAGATCTCCATAGAGCATAGAGATCCACCTAGTAAGAAAAGGAAAATGGAAAACTGCCTGCAAAACCATAAGTTATCCAGTAAAACCATTGTATCATTGAACCACCAGCCAGCCCCTAGACCAAACACCCAGGAACTAGAAACTTCAGTAATCAAGCTAGTAGCTTCTTTCAAAGAGTTTTGCAGTTCTAATGTCAGAAAGCCAACTCATACAGCATCCCCAAGATACCCTCAAAAGTAACATTTACCAAAGCCAAAAGTGGTTCTGGTTAAACTGCCTATTATGCAGTTTTCTCCAGTGCCTGTCTGTTCCTACAGCCAACTCCTCACCCAGCCTGTGGTAATGGGTGTCAATCAGAGCTCTGCCACAGATGCTCTACACTTACTGCCCCTGTCAGTAGAAACCCTGATTCTCAGCCTAGATTCTGAGGCTTGCCAGCCTAAGGAGAACTTCTCTCAAAAATTGTAAACTCTGTTGCTGTGGAGCCAATTAACACAGGTGTTCAAGTGAACTTGGGTAAAAGTCTGTCTAATTCTTTACAAGAACTTGGGAATACATGTCAGAACAGCATTTCTTCAATTGATGTGCAGACAGATCTGTCTTATGCCTAACAGCCTTCAGTGCCATGGGCTGGCTCTGATTTCTCTATGTTATCTTGTTTTCAGACTTACCTGCCATTTGACTCTCAAGTGTCCCTCCCCATTAATGTTCACACTCAGACATTTTTGCCCTGTTCCAAGGTAACTTCATCCATAGCTGCTCAGATTGATGCATCTGTAGCCTCTTGTTTCTAGTCAGGTGGGACCTCCAGAGAAACGCCAACCACTGGGATACAAAGTCTGATGAACGACCACACCCAGATGGACCAGAATAGGATGTACAGTAACATTTTTGAGAGTGTCCATTCATCATAGCGTTCCTACAGAGAATATTATAGGCAATAGTTTAGTAGCAGACACTAACTCATGGTTTGTTACCTTGGAATGACTCTTAAGACTTTCCATCAAGACACTGAGAAATCTGTACCAACTATAAACTTCAGTGGACCAAATAGCATGCTTTCTTCACAAAGCATGACAGATAATCAGACCCAAACCATAGATTTACTAAGTGATTTAGAAAACATCTTGTCAAATAATTTACCTGGTCAGATATTAGATAATCATAGTTTTTTAAATTTTTTTATCTGACATAAATCCTGGACCTGACACCAGCTCCCATATGGCCCAGCCTAGAATCCTGGAATAGATTTTTATATCAAAGAATTCTTTTCAGCCTCAAATAGCCAGACTCAAACAGAAGAGAGTGAACTTAGCACCATTAACACTATGCCTGTGTCAGAATCACTGGACATAGAGATTCAAACTGACCTTTTCCTGGCAGATACCTTTGCTCAGTCCTATGGGTGTCAGAGAAATTTGAACTTCTTTAGGCCTCGAGATGTTTGGCATGCAGACACAGACAAACTTAAACTTCCTTTTAGACAGTAGCCCTCATCTGCCTCTGGAAAGTATCCTGAAACGCTCCAGCTTCTCCACGAGTACTGATTTGTCTAATACAGAGACCCAAACCGATCGGAATCACTGTTGCTAAAAGCATGCCTGCCCTGGAAAGTGAAGGTCAGCTGAACAGTACAGAAACAGACCATGATTCTGGTTTTGAAATCCTGGGAGCCTGTTCTTCACCAGCAATGAGACTCAAACAGCAATAGACGACTTTTTGCTGGCAAATTTGGCCTGGAACACAAGGGAGCCTTAGTTCAGCTTTGTAGAAACCCAGACCTGTGCCGAACTACACGTGGTGTCCAAAGTGGAGTTGGTGTGCAGGGCAGCATTTACATTTCCTTCTGTATTTAGAAAATGGGGAGTCAGGACCAGCAGATAGTGTAGTGGTTATATCACCAGACTCCCACATGACTGACTGCAGCTCAAGTCCTGGACCTGGTGGCTTCAAACTCATGCTGGGCATGTGTGCACATGTGCCCAATATCCCAGGAGGAGAATGGAGGAGAAAGAATTGCGGTGTGGCCATCCTCTCTGGGGTGATTTCTCACTTTCCCTCTCACTGTCTCTCTTTCTCCCTCTCCAGCAAACACACATGCCCTAAGGCAAAAACCTCTTTAAAAAAAAAAAAAAAACATGGGGCCAGCAGTGGTATGGTGATTAAAGGTGCTGGATTCCCATATAGCTGACCATGGTTTGAGTCCTGGACCTGGCGACTTGCTTTCTCGCTTTCCCTTTCTCTCTCTGCCTCTGTCTGGTCAAATTTAAAAATAATAATAACAAATGGGATTGAATAAATAAATAATTCTTTAAAAAAAAGAAAAGAGAAAAATGGGGAGTGAAGACAGTAGTATTAACTCCATTGAATATACTTGTCAATGTAGTTGCTTAAATTCTTCAAGGTTCTTTGCCTTTTTACTTGTAAACATGAAATTTATGTATAGATGTGAATGTATTATAAAGTATCAGATCCTGATCTAAAATAAATAAATAAATAAATAAATACAATTACCAACCAAAGACAAAAAAAGAATGAAACAAGGGAGGGTAACAAATAGAAAACAGTAACCATTATTATAGATACAAATCCAACTATATCAGTAGCCTTTTAAATCATTGTACCAATGATCTAAGTGCACCAATTAAAAGACAGACATTGGGGGTCTGGCAGGTGGAATGGTGGTTAAGGTGCTGGATTCCCACATGGCTGACTACAGTTTGAGTCCCAGAGCTGGTGACTTGAAAATCATGCTGGGCACATGTGCATGTGTGTCCAAAATCTCAAGAGGAGAATGGAGGACAAGGGATTACAGGTGGACCATCCCCACTAGGAGTCTGATTTCTAACTTTCCCTCTCTCTCTCTCTTTTCAGTGAGCACCTGCACCTTATGGCAAAAACCTAAGGGACGTTCTCCCATCTCTGCCATTAGCCCCAGAACCTACGCAGCAGCAGCCAGTGAGAAAACTGAGGGCAGAGACCACTTTGGGACCCTCACTGGCTTCCAATTATTCTAGGTACCACCCAAACCATCCTGTTCTCATCTCCTTCCTCCACAATTAGCCCTTGAAACTATGCAGCAGTAGCCAGTGAAAAAACTGAAGCCAGAGACAACTTTGGGACCTTTATGGACTTCAAGTTATTACAGATGCTGCCCAAACTATCTTGGTTCTATCTCCCTTCTCTGCCATTAGCCCTGGAACCTGTGTAGTAGTAGGCAGTGAGAAAACTGAGGCCAAGGACCATCTTCAGACCTTTGGTTACTTCCAATAGCTCCAGGTGCAGCCCAAACCATCCCTGCTCTCTATCCTCCTCCATTAACCCCAGAACCTGTGCAGTGGTAGCCAGTGAGAACAACTAAAGCCAGAGACCACTTTAAACCTCTAGCTGCCTTTTGCCCACTCAGGAATACCTTCAGATTTAATCATTTCTTGAAGTGCACAGTATTCATTGTGAGCCACACTCTACTTTCTTCCCCAGTTGATACCCTGCAGCTCAGTCCCAGGTGCATCTGCCCTCAAGAAATTGGGAGGCCATTGGAATATCCAGTTCCAGTGATGATGGTACAGGGAGATGGTGCAGGAGCATCAGGCAGACGGAGCTGCAGAGACCGCAGCTTACCTCCTGCATGCCTTTGGACTCTCAGAATTAGCTCTAAGAAATTAGGAAGAAACATATAATCCATCAGATGACTAGAAATCAATGCAGAGACATAAGAATACAAGAAACCAAGAAAATCTCTCTCCTCCGAGGGAAAAAGAGAAACTCCTCATCATCCACAAACAGTACAACAGAATTCGTGGAAATGTCAGATAAACAATTCAGAATATTCATAGTGACAAAACTAAATGAGATGCAAGAGAAAAGAGACAATGAACTCCAGGAGATTCAAGAGAAAAAAGGCAATGAACTTCAGGAAATGAGGAAATCCTTCCATGATTTGAAAGAACAGACACCATAAAAAAGAATCAAACAGAAATGTTAGAGATGAGAGTTGTAATACAGAAAATCTAAACTTCCCTTGAAAGTATTAAAAGTGGTTATGTTGCTGGACTCCCCCATGGTCAACAGCAGTTCAAGTTCCAGATCTGGCAACTTCAAGCTTATGCCAGGCGTGTGTATGCATGCATGCCCAAAATCCTGAGAGGAGACTGGAGGAGAACGGACTGTGGCATAGTTCACCCCTCCGGGGGGTGATTTCTAGCTTTCTATCTCTCTATCCTCTCTATGATTCTCTGGCGAGTGCACACACTCTATAGCAAAAATATCTCTTAAAGAAGAGAAAGAAGGGACCAGCAGTTGGCATAATGGCTATGTCGCTGGACTCTCATGTAGTCAACTGCGGTTCGAGTCCCACACCTGGTGGCTTAAACTCACGCAGGGCGCATGTGCGTGCATACCCAGGATCCTGAGAGGAGAATGGAGGAGAACGGATTGCGGCATGGCCATCCCCCCTGGGGGGATGATTTCTCACTTTCTGTCTCTCTGTCTCTCTCTGTCTTTCTGGTGAGCGCACGCACCTATAGCAAAAACCTCTCCAGAAAGAAAAAAAATAATATTAGTTCAGCAGAAGATCAAATCTGGATCCAGAAGACAAAATCTTCGACCTAGAAAAAAATCACCAAAAAGAATGAAAAAATTAAAAAATGAGGATAATATACGAGAAATACTAGATACCATTAAATGCCCCAAATCCAAATAGTTGGTATCCCAGAAGGTGAAGAATCTAATAAGGGCATTGAAAATCTATTCCATGAAATCCTGGAAGAAACTTTTCCAAACCTAGAGAAGCATTCAAACATACAGACTGAAGAAATACAAAGGACCCCACATAGAATTAACCCAAGAAGATCCTCTCCACAGTCAGATTGACCCAGCTAGGGTGGTATATATATTGATAAGATACTGCTCCACAGACTGGGGTCACATGGAGACCCAGGTTTGATTCTCAGTCCAACCTAAAGGCAAGTGTGGTGACACATGCCTGTAGTCCCTGCTGGGAGGCCAAAGCTGGAGGATTGTGACACAGTAATACCCCATTTTTTAGAAAAGAAAAAGAGCATTGACCATGTTCAGCAGAGATGGGAGCATGAAGATGAATCTGGGCAGGCAGGATGGACTTATTTTGCCAAAGAAAACACAGCTGTTGCATTCTGTTTGCAAAAACCATCAGTATTTGGGAATGATTCTGATGAAGATGACAAGTAGAATAAGATTATTACAGATAAAACTGAAAGAATCCAGACTATGAATATGAGATAGAACTTCTGTAAGTGAAAACCTTCAGC
>NW_006203827.1:21547-23525 GCF_000334495.1 Tupaia belangeri chinensis | reverse complement strand
GGCCATAAAACAGACAAAACTGGAAATCCAGAAATCCCTGTGGAAGATTCCACTGTGCATGAATATGACAGTACTTACGATGAAATACAGGGGGGAAAAAAGGAAAATAATCCCAAATGCCTTTCGGGAAAGGATCAAAAGCCCAAATGTATTCATAACTTACCAAAAGTAGTTGTGATCAGATGAAAAGAAGAGGAAAAAAGAATGGGAAAAAATACAGAGAGAAAAGAAATGGAGGAGGGAAATTTTGTTTATAAAGAGGTACTTGTTACATCTGCTTCTAAGGAAAAATTGGAAGATAGAGCTAAAAAGGAAGAAAGAATAAAGATGGCTGCTGTACTAAAAGCATATTTGGATGTAACCAAACAGAAAGATCTCAGTGGATTTTATAAGCACCTATTAAATCAAGCAGTTAGTGAAGTGGACATACCTAAATGCAGCTTTTGTGAAGCCAGGGCTGGGATAAAGGGAAAAAAAATCAAGCACTTACTCCAATGATGTGAGTTCAGAAAACAAGTCATCATATGAGAAACAAAGTACCTTTGGGACCAGCACTTGGTATAATGGCTATGTCACTGGAGTCCCATGTAGTCGACTGCAGTTCGAGTCCTGGACCTGGTGGCTTAAACTCACACTGAGTGCATATGCATGTATGCCCAAGATCCTGAGAGGAGAGTGGAGGAGAAGGGATTGCGGCATGGCCATCTCCCCTGAGGGGGTGATTTCTCACTTTCTGTCTCTCTCTGTCTTTCTGGCAAGCACATGTGCCCTATAGCAAAAACCTCTCCAACAAAAAAAAGAGAAAAGAAACACAGTCCCCAAACTGATGTGGAGGTAGAAGGAAACCCATATGCAAACAGTGACTTGGATGCTAAGAGCAGGAAAGAGGATGAAATGAAAGAAAATAAATTACTGGGCAGAAGGGAAAAGTCCAGAAACCAACAAAAATAACTCCAAGAATCAAACTCACACATGGTCAAATCTAAGAAATAAAATAAAATAGCAAAATAAATATTATTTTATATTTTGAAATTTTACACATGAAAGTGTAAAATGTGGCTTAAACAAAAATAAAAACAGTGCCATGCTTGGAATGATTTTATTTCTCCCTCTCATTTGAAGGACAATCTTGCCGGGTACAGTATCCTTGGCTGAAATTGTTTTTCTTTGAGAGCTTTAAATACATCATCCCATTTATTTTCTTGCCTGCATTGTTTTGGCTGAGAGGTCTGCCTTTAGTCTAAAGAGATAACCCTTATAAATGATTTAGTGTTTCTCTCCTGCCACTTTTAGAATATTATCTTTGTCTTGAATTTTTATTTGTTTGGCTATGATGTGTCCTGGAAAGGATCTTCTTATATTAAATCTATGTAGTGTTATTTTTATTTCTTAAATTTGAGTATCTGTCTGCCTCCCCAAGTTTGGGAATTTTTCAATTACTATATCATGAAAAAGATTTTCTAAGCCGTTATCCATTTCTTTACTTTCTGAAATACCAATACTGCAAATAATTGACCCTTTAATGATCTCTAGGACTTCCCATATGTTATCCTTATTCCTAGTAGATAGTTTTACATTCTTCTCAGGTGCTTGGAAAAAAAATAAGTATGGGCTTGGAGATCAATATGCTCAATGGAATAAAGCTAGAAAGAGAAACATTGCATGATCTCATCGAATGAAGCAGTAGTTACCATGAGTGGGGAAGGAGAGAATATGGGGACATGTAGGTTAAAGGATACAAAATACCAGATACATAGAATGGACAAGTCTAGCATATACAACATTAAAATTGTAGTTAATGAGGGACCAGCAGATGGTAGAATAGTTAAGTCACTGGAATCTCACATAGTCAACCACAGTTCAAGTCCCAGACTCAATAGCTTAAAACTCATGCCGGGCATGGGAACCAGCAGTTAGCGTAATGGCTATGTCGCTGGACTCCCATGTAGTCGACCACGGTTCGTGTCCCGGACCCGGT
>NW_006203827.1:18700-21513 GCF_000334495.1 Tupaia belangeri chinensis | reverse complement strand
GAGAGGAGAATGGAGGAGAAGGGATTGCGGCGTGACCATCCCCCCTGGGGGGTGATTTCTCGCTTTCTGTCTCTATGTCTCTCTCTGTCTGTCTGGTGAGCGCACGAGCCCTAGAGTGAAAATCTCTACAAAAAAAAAAAAAAATTAAAAAAAAACTCATGCCGGGCATGTGTGCATGCATGCCCAAAATCATGAGAAGAGAACGGAGAAGGAATTGTGGTGTGGCCACCCCCCCAGGGGGTGATTTCTCATTTTCTATTTCTCTGTCTCTCTGACGAGCACATATGCCCTATAGCAAAACTCTCTTTAAAAAAATTGTAGTTAGTGAAATTGTATTGCATTTGGGATTTTGTTAAATACATAGAATTTTGCTGTTCCTGTCACATATAAAATAGTAACTATTTGAAATAATACATACATCGATCTGTTTCACCACAATAACCATTTTACCTACATGTATCCCATAACATCAAGTTGTAAACCTCAAATATATACATACATACATATAAAAATATATATTAATAAACAGTGCTGGACTGGCCCACAGCATAGCAGTTAAGTGCTGTGCAAAGAAAGATGAATCCCACATGGTTGACTGCTGTTCAAGACCTGGCCCCAGCAGCTTGAAAAACATCTCAGGTGCATGTGCATGTGCATGAATGTCCACAATCCTCACACAATGGAGAAATGGAGGAAAAAGGATTGCAGTTTGACGATGATCCACTAGGGGGTGCTCTTTCTCTCTCACTAGCTTACACGTGTAAAATATTTGTTATTTGATTACAAAATACAGTAAAATTGATATTAAAAAAGGAGGGGATACTAATGAGAGTCCTCCTGACTGAAATAAAAAGACACCAGAAATTGGGCCAGCCTGTAGTGCAGTGATTAAGGTGGCTAGATTTCACATGGTCAACTGGGTGGTTTGAGTCCTGGACCTAGTAGCTTGAGAAACATGCCAGAGATGTGCACATACATGCCCGAAATTTCAGAAAGGAGGGAAAATTGGAGGAGAAAGAATTTCAAAATGACCAATCCCCACAGAGGGTATATTCTCACTCTCTCTCTCTCTCTCATAAGTGCCTGTACCCTCTGCCACTTTTTTTTTTTTTTTAAAAAAAGGACACCAGACATTAACTTGAAGACATACAAAGAAATTCATAACAGTGATAAAGGTAAGATTTATGGGATGAGTTGTGTCTACCAAAATTTATATATTGAAGTCCTAACTCAGAGAAAGTGACTATATTTGGAAACAAGGTCTTTAAGAAGTAATTAAGTTAAAATGATGTCATTGAGGTGGGACTTGTTAAAGTAAAACTTCAGAGGAGCAAGAATATGGCATATTAGTTAAGGTGCTGGACTACCACATAGCCAACCACAGTTCAAGTCCTGGACCAAGGGGCTTGCTTTCTCATTTTCTCTCTCTCTGACTCTCTCTAATGACTGCATATGCCCCATAGCAAATTTCAACTAAAAATAATAATAGATATAAATTAAATTAAATAATTATTTTTTAAGACTTCAGACTTTTTTCTCTTTTTAATTAATTTAAATTTTTAGATTTATTTTATAATTTTTTGTGAGAGGTTTTTGCTATAGGGCACATGCACTCACCAGAGAGACAAAGAGACACACACACGTAGAAAGTGAAATATCACCGCCCAGGTGGGATGACCAATCTCTTCTCCTCCAGTCTCCTCTTGGGATTTTGGTCATGCACACACAGGCGCCCATTGTGAGTTTTAAGTCACCAGGTCTGGGAATCAAACCACAGTGGACTACATGGGAGTTCAGCGATGAAACCATTACACCATCTGCTGATCCCATTTATTTTATAATTTTAAATTTACATTTGTCATACATTTTTTGTAGTGACACATAGCAAGTTTCAGATATTTATTAACAGTGTAATAAATATGTATCTCAATACATCAAAATGATTTCATGCATTTAGAGGAGAAATATTTCTTGATTAAATAGAAAATTATGTAGATGGCTTCTGGAAGACCTTCATCATAAGCAGTTTTATAGTGTAACATTTCATTTAAAAGTCTGGACCTTCTTTCTTCGGATTGCTATAATCCACATTCACTGAGTAAAACTGTATTGATCATTGAGACTCAGCTTGTTCCAGGGTTCAGGGTTATTCTTTCTGGCCCAGGAGACATCTGGATTGAACACTGCCAAATGTGTGAGATACAATGTTCCACCAGTACCTCCAGCTCCAATAAATATAATATTTGGGAATCAAACTTGGATGCTTCTTGGCCTGGCTTAGGATCTGGTGGAACATGTTTATGGTGAAGGACTCTGGTCCAAAAGCAGAGAACAAATCTGTCAGGCCAGAGACTCTCCTCCTGTCATATATCTTTTAAGGTAGCAACTAAAACTACCCACACAGTCAACTTTTTTTTTTAAGAGAGATTTTTGCTATAGGGCATGTGCACTCACCAGAGAGACAGAGAGAGAGAAAGTGAGAAATCACGCCTAAGGGGATGGCCATGATGCAATCTCTTCTCCTCTGTTCTCTTCTCAGGATTTTGGGCATGCACACCGGTGTGAGTTTTAAGTCACCAGGTCTGGTACTTGAACCACATTTGACCATATGGAGGTCAAGCGTTTTAACCACTGAGACTCCTGCTGGTCACCAGTCAACTTTATTTTATTTTATTTTATTTATTTATTTTAAATGTATTCATTTTCTACATTAATTCATTATACACCATCACAACACACAAATGAATTTTCCATCCAAAATACACTGTGCATTGGCTCAATCAAGCACATCAACATACATGTTCTCAGCAAAT
>NW_006203827.1:14657-17172 GCF_000334495.1 Tupaia belangeri chinensis | reverse complement strand
GGGGTGGGGGGATGGGGGGGATGGGGGGGCACGCAGGCGCCACCGTCGCCACGCCTTTTATTTTTTTTTAATTTTTGTTTTAGACACCACACACCCTGTGGTTTTATTCTTTTTGCTTGTTTGTTTTAGAGGCATTTATTTAGACAACTGAAAACAACTAGATGTTCAGAAGCAGTGTACAATGAAAGAGAAATTGAATCAGTTACTTTATCATGTATTCCCTCTTCTTTACAACTGAAGAAAAAAAGGCACTCTCCTTTAAAGGGAAAAGTTAGAAAAATAGGCCAATATATTTTTCTTCTCCATAATAACATAAAGAGCTACAAAGAAATCTAATTGTAATAAGATAAATTGGATGTTGGCTTGTACATATTCATTAAAAAGACACGAGGCTGTCGTACTACAAGAGCAGAACTCCCCCTGCCTTCACCTGATACTCTGCAATTTTCACTTACAGGTCACACCAAGTTAGTTATTCTAGTCCTGAAGCTAATTCATATTCCTCATTATTTACTGCTGTGTTTGCCTTAAGGAGAGAGTAACTCTGGAAGGCTGGTTCTTTTCTCTGCTTGCTCATTTTAGTCCATATGTTGTGTACTGTCTGTGGCATATGCTTGATGCTCAAACCTTAACTTCTGGAGTTGAAGAATAGATGGAATCTGAATTCTCTGAATCAATGTCTTCTAGCTCCTCTTCTGTTGTCTCTGGAAAACCGATCTTTGGATTTGCCAGCTCACCACTATCTTCTTCAGGAAGCACACATTTCCAAAAGCCATATGTCTTTCCCACTACAGTTTGCCATAGTCTCAGATTTTCATCTTCAGAACTACTGGCATACAGTTCTCCATCAGGACTAAATCTCACACAGTGAATAGGACCAGTGTCCTTTGTAAGATTCTAATTCTTCTCCATTATTATAATCGTACTTGTAAAGTTTAAAATCTTGACCACCTGCCACAAGAAATTCTTTCTCAGGATGAAGAGATGCAGAATTGATGGTTGTTGGTTGTAGGAGCTTCAAAGAATTTAATTGGGTCCAAACTTACTGCACTATGAAAAGCAATAGATCATCCATAAGTTATAACCAAGATCTCTCCCTTAGGACTATTCCATACTACTAACAGACATATTAAAATTTAGAGACTTCACTTCTGTCATAGCAGTGTGATCCCAAAGGCGCAGTTTTATCATCAGCTGAAAGAATCTGTTTATCCTCACTGCACCACAGAGCCTCTTTTTTTCTTTTTTGGAGAGATTTTTTGATATAGAACGCATGTGCTCACCAGAAAGAGAGACAGAGAGACAGAAAGTGAGAAATCACCCCCCAGGGGGGATGGCCACATCACAATCCCTTCTCCTCCATTCTCCTCTTGGGATCTTGGGCACACACACACGCACCCAGTGTGAGTTTAAGCCACCAGGTCTGGGACTCAAACCACAGTCGACAAATTGGAGTCCAGTGACATAGCCATTATGCCAACTGCTGGTCCCCAGAACCTTTTTAATATCAGAGATGTGACCACTTATTTCCATAGGTTCTGCTTCAGGTTTGTTTGAGTCATATATACATAACAGTTTATCCTGTCCTCCAGTTAACAAATTATCACTATCCTGTGTGAAATCTACTGTCTTGACAATGTGTTTATGAGCCAGGGTCGTCAGCTCACTTCCTGAGACAGCATCTCACACGTTAGCTGTGAAATCTGCAGTGGTTGTAGCTGCTTTTGTGGCATCCTCATTCAATGTTACACCCCAAACAACACCTTTATGACCCAAAAATGTTCCAATCCAGTCTCCTGTATCTTCCTGGCATAGCATAGTTTTACCATCTTTACAAACGCTGATTAAGAAATACCCATATGGATGTTCATGGCTACTGTGGTCTAACCATTGTGGGGGAAACAGAGAGATGGAGATTTTCCACTGATAATTTGGCCTCCAGCACACAAAACTCACATGGAGAGGCAAAAGGGAACAGGCCTTCTTGAAGAGACACCTTCATGGCTCCTGCGGTCTAGCCATTTTGGGAGAAACAGAGAGATGAAGATTTCCCACTGATAATTTGGCCTCCAGCACCCAAAACTCCTGTGATTGAACTTCAAAGTTGGGGAAGAAACTGATCATCCACCAGATGACTAGAAATCACTGCAGGACCACAAGAAATATGGGAAAACAGGAAAATACCTCTCCTCCAAGGGAAAAAGATAACTCCTCTTCATCCACACACACTTCAATGGAAATCATGGAAATGTCTGATAAAGAATTCAGAACATTCATAATGGCAAAGCAACAGAGATGGAAGAGAAGAGAGACAATGAACTGCAGAAGAAGAAGGAGAAAGGAGTTGATGAGTTCCAGGAGGTGAGGAAATTCATGCAAGATCTAAAAGAGGAATTTCACACTTTACAAAAGAATCAGATGGAACTGTTAGAGATAAAGGCTATAAAGGGTTGCTAATCTCATGTGAGATTTTTGTGTTGGAGGCCGAATTATCAGAAGGAAGTCGACATTTCTG
>NW_006203827.1:11737-13631 GCF_000334495.1 Tupaia belangeri chinensis | reverse complement strand
ATGCATGATTAAGACACTGCAGTTTATTCTAGAAGGGAAATCACATTTAGTATGTTGTGATGATGCTCAGGGAATGAATGTAAATTAACTTTAAAAAAGTTTCAGGAAAATAAAACACTAAAACTGTTCTTATTAAAATATTTTTTAAAAAATGCATATTTGATTACTGCAGTATGCTATATAGTTCCAGTTAGGTACTACTTTATAGTAAGCTCATTCTACTCACTGATGTTCGTCAGACTTGGGTTCGTGGATATGTATATATCAGCTGTGCTAGCTATTGGAAATATTTAGACTAATTAAGTTCATTAGTAAATCAGTTAAATGGGGGGAAAGGCATAGAAAGCAACCATGGATTCCAGAGACAATGTGGGAGGAGGGTGGGACACGGCAGAGGGTGAGGGATAGGGAATCAAGGATGGCAAAAAAAAAAAAGCAGCAAAATACACAAAACATAAGAAATGGAAAATTATTTGTTGATAACATGTATGTTGATATGCTTGATTGCGCCAATATACAGTGTATTCTGGATGGAAAATTCATTTTGTGTGTTGTAATGATGTACAGTGAATTAATGTAAAATAAAATAAATTTAAAGAAAAGGAAAATAAAAAAGAAAGAAATACCTATACGGAGTGATGCCACTGAAGGCCACATCAACCACTGACCACATATGGCCGGAGCAGGTGAGCAGGGTCTGCCTCATTGCTATAGCGGCAGCGAACCCAGCGACAGAGCTAGGGGGCTGAGGGTCGTCTTGGTCTTTTCTCTCCTCTGCTGCGGTGCCTCCTGCACCTCCAGGCCCCCGCCCTGATACAGGGACTGGGCCAAGAAACAGGAAAAGGAGGCCAATCTGGGGGCACTGAGACCAGGAGGGGGTTTGGAAGGAGTCAGAGTCTGCAACCAGAGAGTGACAGCCGCAGAGGGCCCCTGTGGTTTTATTCTTTCTTTTTTAATTTTAATTTAATTTAAATTTTTTTATTATTTTGGGGGAGGCGGGGTAAGGGGTTTTTGTTATAGGGCGCGTGTGCTCACCAAAAAGACAAAGAGAGACAGAGAGACAGAGAGTGAGAAATCACCCCCCAGGGGGATGGCCATGTGCAATCCCTTCTCCTCCATTCTCCTTTGGGATCTTGGGCAAGCATGGACACGTGCCCAGCGTGAGTTGAAGCCACTGGATCCAGGACTCCAACCCGGTCGAAAACGTGGGAGTCCAGCGACATAGCCATTGCCAACTGCTGGTCCCCCCTGTGGTTTTATTCTGAGGGCAGAGAGCAGAAAGTGGATAAAGGCAGCCAATGGGATCGGATTCCTCTGGAGACACAGGTCTTAGGGGTACTAAATAGTATCAGGAAAGCCAAGGACCTCTGGTCCAAGTCAGTCTTGTATTGCAGCAGGATTCACCAGTCTTACAGCTTCCCCATTGGGTAGACATCTCAATTGTGTTTCCACACTCTTGAAAATTAGGAGCCCTTTCCTGTAAAATCGTCTCTTTAGGAGGTGTGAGCATACCCCTTGGCCCTGAGATCCAATCACTATCAGGTGCAGCGCGGACTAGCTGAGAGCCCGCCCAAATCAGTTTCTCCTAGGTCTAAGTACTGTTTAATATTGGGGCCAGAGAGTCACTTCCTCAGGATACCCTACCAACCAATCACATTGCTTTTTTTTTAATATGTTAATTATTTATTTTGCATTTATTCTCTGAACATCATCACAGCATACAAGATGCAGGTTCCCATCCAGAATACACTGTATAGTGGTTTAGTCATACATGTTATCATAAATAATTTTCCATTTCTCATTTCATATATATATATATATATATATATATATATATATATATACATATATATATATATATATCTTCTCCCCATTTCTCTCCCTCAGACATATC
>NW_006203827.1:7751-11296 GCF_000334495.1 Tupaia belangeri chinensis | reverse complement strand
GAGATAGAAAGCGAGAAATCACCCCCCAGGGGGGATGGCCATGCCGCAATCCCTTCTCCTCCATTCTCCTCTCAGGATCTTGGGCACACACGCACTCGCACCCAGCGTAAGTTTAAGCCACTGGGTCCGGGACTCGAACCGCGGTCGACTACATGGGAGTCCAGCGACATAGCCATTACACTAACTGCTGGTCCCTCGTAGATGTTTTTTAACTCTTATTTCTGTGTGTCTGACTTTAGTTGTCCTGATACAACACTTTCTTCAGAACTTCTCGAAGAACAGGTCTGGTGTTGGTAAATTCTTTCAGGTTTTGTTTATCTGAGAATGTTTTTGTCTTCTCACATGAAAGATAATCTTGCTGGGTATAGTATTCTTGGTTGAAATCATTTTTCACTCAACACTTTGAATATATTTTCCCATTCTTTCCTTGCTCACATTGTTTCCGACAAGAGGTCCACTGTTAACCTGATGGAATATTCTTTGTAGGTAACTTGTCGCTTCTCTCTTGCCAGTCCAAGTAGGACCTTGTCTTTGTCTGTGGTTTAATCAATCTGTCTATAATGTGTCTTGGAGAAGATCTTCTTGGGTTGATTCTATTTGGAGTCCTTTGTATTTCTTGGGACTGGATCTTTTAATGCCTCTCTAGGTTTTGGAAGTTTTCTTCCAAAATTTCATGAGTAGATTATCAATGCTCTTATTAGTCTTTTCATTTTCTGGGATACCAATTATGTGGATGTTTGTATGTTTGATAGTATCTAGTATTTCTTGTATATTATTCTCGCACTGCACAAAATGACTAGTTCTCGGCAGCAATGGATGAATCTTCTCCTGAATGCCTGCCCCTTGCCTCTCCTAGAGGGGAGGGAGAAAGGGGATACTTAGCAAGTTGTAGGAGGATCTGAAAACCAAGAGAATACTTTACCTTAAACAAATTTTAGAAGGAAAAATTACAAAAACATGAGAAGACAGAGAGAGGCAGAGAGAGACAGAGAGAGAGAAGGATAGAGGGGTGCCATACTACTCGAGACTGGGGACTGGAGGCTGAATTATCAGTAGAAAATCTTTGTTTCTTTTATTCCCTGAAATCACTAGTTCTCAGCAGCAGTGGAGGAGTCTTTTTCTGAAAGCCTTTCCCTTGCCTCTCCACTTAAGACTGGGGGCTGCAGACTAAATTATCAGTAGAAAATGTTCATTTCTTAGTCCCTGAAATCACTAGTTCTCAGCCAACTTTATTGATATATCATTACAAACAGTCTAAATTTAACACAGCAATGTCTTTACAGAAAGCCAATATTTGAACAGCTTTTCATCATTCCAATCAGTATTCTGTAAGATAAATGGCTTTTACTTTCTAAATGGGTATTATTTACATCAAACAGCTTTCAAAAGGCTACAGCCCAATAATTGTTAAGACAAAGGGCCTTGTTCATTTTTTTGGTGGAGAGCACAGCTGATCCTGCAAGCACTGAAATACCCAATTCCTGAACACAAGTCATTGGAAAGCCTTTATTAGGATGGTCTGACCTAATGGACGTGAGTGAAAATCAATCATTCTTATTTCACTAATATTGAGGATAAAAATAAAACTACTGTCCAACCACAATGGGATATATCTGGAAACATGAAGTATCTTCTCTAAAGGTTTCAACACAAGGTGAACCCAAAACATATTTCTGGGTTCCTTTTCTATTCTTCCTAAAAGTTTGGCAGTTTACCCAAAAAGCAAAGAACTGCATCAGAATCATAAACAAAATCTCTTAAAGGGTTTACTTATACCGTCTTTCAGCAAGCATTCAAATATTCTAAAGGCAAGACAAAGTTCCCCATGAGAACTAAGATCTAGTGCTTTCAGGGAATAAGAAATGAAGATGTTTTCTGAGAAGGCACCCTGGTAGAGCCCCCTCTATCCTTCTCTCTGTGTCTCTCTGTTTCTTTCTGTCTCTCTATCTCTTTTAAATTTTCCTTGTTTTAAATTCTTTTTTATTTTTGAGAGAGGTTTTTGCTATAGGGAACGGGCACTCACCAGACAGAGAGAGACAGAGAGACAGAAAGTGAGAAATCACCCCCCAGAGGGGATGGCCATGCCACAATCCCTTTTCTTCTATTCTCCTCTTGGGATCTTGGGCATGCACGCACACATGCCCGGCGTGAGTTTTAAGCCACCAGGCCTGGGACGCGAACCACAGTCGACTACATGGGAGTCCAGTGACATAGCCATTACGTTAACTGCTGGTCCCCTTTTTTAAAATCCTTTAAAGTATTTTCTTGGCTCTGAAATTCTCCTTTATCTTGGTAATAATCCCCTCCCCTTTCTTCTTTCCCATTTAGGAGAGACAAAAAGGGCAGGCCTTCAAAATAAGACTGAGTCTTCCATGAGAGCTAAGAACTACTGCTTTTGCATGGCGAGCGAGTGCACCAGGTGGTTTTCATTTTTTATTTTGCTGCACAATCTCCATGCATTGAGTGTCTAGACAGCTCTAAGTGAAATGCAGTCAAGCATTGGAATACTTTTAGGGTCAATGTATTCCTCAAGTCCCACTGATGAGCAACAAAAAGAGAGAAAAATGGAACGGCAAAGAGTTTGCAGACCATCTCCTCCTGTGCACCTCTGAGCACTCAGATTGAACTTCTAAAATTTAGGAAGAAATTAATAACTCATCAGATAACTAGAAATCAACACAGAGGCACAAGAAATATGAGAAACCAAGAAAATACCTCTCCCCCAAGAGAAAAGATAATTCCTCTTCATCCACAGACAGTACAATGGAACTCATAAAAATGTCTGATAAGGAATTTAGGATATTCATAGTGACAAAGTTAACAGAAAAGAGAGACAATGAGCTCCAGAAGAAAAGAACTGAATAGTTCCAGGAGGTGAGGAAATTCTTGCGAGAGCTGAAGAAGAATCAAATGGAACCATTGGAGATTAAAATTATAATACGGGAAGTCAAAACCTCCCTTGGAAGTATTAAATGCAGACTAGATCATACAGAAAATCAAATCTCAGTTGTAGAAGACAGAATCCCTGGACTAGTAAAATCCACCATGAAGACTGAGAAAATGGCCCCCCAAAATGAGAATAATATACGAGAAATGTTAGATACCATTCAACATCCAAATATCTAGATCATTGGTATACCAGAAGGTGAAGAGACTCATAAGGGCATTGATAATCTATTCCATGAAATCCCAGAAGAAAACTTTCCAAACCTAGAGAGGCATTCAGAGATGCAGTCCCAAGAAATACAAAGGACTCCCAATAGAATCAACTGAAGAAGATATTCTCTAAGACACATTACAACCAGATTGACCAAAACCAGAGACAAAGACAAGATAACTAAAATTGGCGAGAGAGAAATGTCAAGTTACCTACAAAGGATATCCCATCAGGCTAAAAGCTGGCCTCTCATCAGAAACAATGTGAGCAAGGAAAGAATGGGAAAATATATTCAAAGTGTAGAGTGAAAAACAATTTCAACCAAGAATACTATATCCAGCAAGATTATATTTCATATGGGAAGAGAAAAAAAAAAAAAACATTCTCA
>NW_006203827.1:1201-5298 GCF_000334495.1 Tupaia belangeri chinensis | reverse complement strand
AGGTGCTATTTTATAGTATATTCATTCTACCCACAGAGTTTCATGCCTAAAGTCAACATGTGTTCACAGATATGTATATATCAGTTGAACTTGATATTGAAAGTATTTAGATTAATTAAGATATTTTGTGAATCAGTGAAATGTGGGAAAAATTTTAAAAAGAATGGAAAGCAACTACAGGTATCAGAAACAGTGTGGGAGGAGGGTGAGAAAGGGTAGAGGGTGAGAAATAGAGGAGTAAAAAATTTATATATAGGGAACCAGCGGTTAGCGTAATGGCTATGTCGCTGGACTCCCACGTAGTTGACCATGGTTCGCGTCCCGGAGCCGGTGGCTTAAAACTCACACCGGGCGCGTGTGCGTGCATGCCCAAGATCCTGAGAGGAGAATTGCGGCATGACCATCCCCCCTGGGGGGTGATTTCTCGCTTTCTGTCTCTCTGTCTCTCTCTGTCTGTCTGGCGAGCACACATGCCCTATAGCGAAAACCTCTCAAAAAAATTTATATATAAAGAAGAAACAAGAAATGGAAAATTATTTGTTGATGATAACATGTATGATTAAGCCACTTTGCAGTGTGTTCTGAATGGGAAATCATTTTGTATGCTGTGATGATGTTCACTGAAAGTATGTAAAATAAATTAATTAATTAATTAAAAAGAGTTCTAAAGGCAAAATAACAACAGTGCTACCATTTAGGCAAATTTAATGCTAAATCATTTTGCATAAGACAAAAATAGTTACTGAAGAAATAAATAATCTAATTATTACATTTACTCTGAAGGCTGGTTTTCTCATTAAACATCATATATTTAGAGAAAGCATCTAATTTTTATATTCCAACTTTTGTAGGTCCTGAAAAAAACAACTTGTTTAGCATAACTTAAAAATATCTTCACAATTTTTAGACTAAAATTTATTCCTAAGTCAAGTGTTTAAAACTGTACATTCATGAGACTGGCAGATGGTACAGTGGTTAAAGGTGTGGGACTCCCACATGACCAGCCATGGTTCAAGTCCCAGACCTGGAGATTTGCTTTCTCACTTTCTCTCTCTTACTCTACTCTTCTCTGGTCAAATATAATAAAGTTAAATAAAATAATTATTTTTAAAAAGACTCTATTTCTGTGAACATGGCACCTTGTCTTCACAGCCTAATGTAAAAAACCACTTCGAATCTTGTTTGGGAAGTAGGTACAGTATAAAAATAAATCAACTCTTACTTCATTTCCCAGCCAAACTAAACTGTAGACCCAACTTTAGTCAGATGAAAGGCAATGTTTAGTGAATTTATGTTTTACAGCTAATACATTAAATATAATCTCATTTGATTAATGATTTTATTCTGAAATAAGATTATTTTAAATTTTATTAAAGCCAACACACAAAATTAAACATCTGAATTGTACTTAGATGTAAAATGAGTCAATACTTACTAAAAATGCTTTTTTTAAAAAAATTCTGCAAGGTATTAAGCCAATAAGCAAATTTTTAAAAATGTATAAGTGTTCAACTCTAATGCCTCGTTAAAGCAGCCATCTCCCACATGGCCAACTGCACTGTTCAAGTCATAGTCCCAGGGACTCGATAAACATGTCATGTATGTGCATGCATGCCCAAAATCCCAAAAGAAGAAACTTAGATGTAAAATGAGTCAATATTTACTAAAAATGCTTTTTTTAAAAAAATTCTGCAAGGTATTAAGCCAATAAGCAAATTTTTAAAAATGTATAAGTGTTCAACTCTAATGCCTCGTTAAAGCAGCCATCTCCCACATGGCCAACTGCACTGTTCAAGTCATAGTCCCAGGGACTCGATAAACATGTCATGTATGTGCATGCATGCCCAAAATCCCAAAAGAAGAAAGAGATGGAGGAAAAAGAGTTGCAGTGTGACCGTTTCCCATGGGGGATTGCTTTCTCCTCTTCCTCTCTTTCTGGCAAGCATGAACACCCTCTATCAGCCCTAAAAATATTGTAAGAAAAAAAAAACCATAAAATCAAAATGGCTCTTTACCCCACAGGACAGCCCACAGCTCTCCAGTAGAACCCAGTTCCATCTCTAGCATCCTAGCCACTAAGGGACACTGAGGCAGGGCCAGTCACTGGGCCCAGCCCCAGCTCCAGCTCCAGCTCCAGCCCAGCTCCCCCAACCTCAGAGTACCCCCCCCATCAGAGAGGACAGCCCCCTAGTTCTCCAGAAGAGCCCAGTTCCATCTCCATTCTCCTGGCCAGTAAGGTACACTGAGGCAGGGTCAGTCACTGGCCCCAGCCCCAGCTCCAGCTCTGGCCACAGAAAGGCTCCTTGTCAGAAAGGTAGGCTGCTTTTTTCCCCTCTTCTTCTTCTTTCTTTAGTTAATTTCTGATTTCTCATTACCACACAAGACAGCGGTCAACTCTCCAGCAGAGGCCAATGCCATCTCCAGCTCCTGGCCAGTAAGGGACACTGAGGTAGGGCCAGTCACTGGCCCCAGCCCCAGCTCTAGCTGGTGCACTGTGGGTGACCTTTTCTTTATTCTCTTTCATACTTTTTCCCCCTCTTATATTGTCCTCTCCTTCTCATCCTCCACCATCCCAGAGGGACTAGACAGGTATAGAATCACAGTTTTTAAATACCCTAGTATTGCGAGGCTCCCTGGGATCCTCTGCTTTACTGAACTACCTGTGAAAAAAGGAGAAACTGCTCTTCAAACACCTGAATAGAGGACTTCTCCTGTGAAGACCACATTGTAAACACAGCAGAAGAGAGACTTCGGCACAAATCAGTCCATGGCAAAAGAGAAACACACTTGTTCTCAATTGAAGAAACATTCTCCACAAAGGTATCCAAAAATAAATACCTCTCCCAATGGCTAAAAGAGCCTCAAGTCTGCATAAACCAAGAAATATGTCTTCATCAAAAGAACACAATAACTCCCCTCCATCTCTTGAAAAGACAGAAGTTACCAAAATGTCAGAGAAAGAATTTAGAACATTAATGGGGACAAAACCCTATGAGTTGGAACAGAAAAGAGACAACAAACTACAGAAGATTAGGAAGTCCTTCCACAATATGAAAGAAGAAATAGACACTATAAGAAAGAATCAAATAGAACTATAGAGATGAAGTCTGTAATACAGAATATAAACAACTTTCTCAAAAGTATTAAAAATAAATTAGATCATGCCAAAGATCAAATTTCTGACATAGAAGATAAAACATCTGACCAAGAAAAAAAAAATACAGAGACAATAAAAAAGAGGATATTATGTGAGAAATACTGGATTCCATTAAACGTCCAAACATCAGAATAATTGGTATCCCAGAAGGTGAAGAAACTAATAAGGGCATGGAAAATCGATTCCATGAAATCCTGAAAGAAAACTTCCCAAGTCTAGAGAAGCACTCACACACCCATACCCAAGAAATACAAAGGACCCCAAATAGAATCAACCCAAGAAGATCTTCCCCAAGGCACATCTTAGCCAGACTGGCCAAGACCACAGATAAAGACAAGATACTGGGACCAGCAGTTGGCATAATGGCTATATCGCTGGACTCCCACGTAGTCGACCACGGTTCACATCCCAGACCCAGTGGCTTAAACTCACGCCGGGCGCATGTGTGTGCATGCCCAAGATCCCGAGAGGAGAAGGGATTGCAGAGTGGCCATACCCCTCTGGGGGGTGATTTCTCACTTTCTGTCTCTCTGTCTCTCTCTGTCTGTCTGGCGAGCACACGCGCCCTATAACAAAAATCTCTCTCAAAAAAAAAAAAAAAAAAAAGACGAGATACTAAAACTGGCAAGAGAGAAATGACAAGTGACTTACAAAGGTCATCCCATCAGGCTAACACCGGACCTTTCAACGGGAACAATGCAAGCATGGAAAGAATGGGAAGATGTATTGAAAGTGTTCAGAAAGAAACAATTTCAACCAAGATTATTATAGCCAGCAAGATTAGCCTTCATATGGGAAAAAAAAAAATTTAAATCTCAGACAAACAAAACCTGAAAGAATTTGCCAACACCAGAACAGCTCCTCAAGAAACTCTGAGAAGAGGGACCAGCAGTTAGCGTAATGGCTATGTCGCTGGACTCCCATGTAGTTGACCGCGGGT
>NW_006203827.1:0-1182 GCF_000334495.1 Tupaia belangeri chinensis | reverse complement strand
AAAACTCACACCGGGCACGTGTGTGTGCATGCCCAAGATCCCGAGAGGAGAACGGAGGAGAAGGGATTGTGGCATGGCCATCCCCCCGGGTGGGGGGTGATTTCTCGCTTTCTGTCTCTCTGTTTGTCTCTGTCAGTCTGGCGAGTGCACGTGCCCTATAGCAAAAACCTTTCAAAAAAAAAAGAAAACTCTGAAAAGAGTCCTGTTCCAGGAAAACTAAGGAACAAACAGCTAGAAATAAGGGAATGAAAGACAGTGAAGACAATGGCCAATTTAAAGGTAGGGACAAGTCTGAAAACATTGGTAATAACATTGAACGTTAACAGATTAAATTCTTCAATCAAGAGACACAGACTGGGGATGAGCAGTTAGAGTAATGGCTATGTCTCTGAACTCCCATGTAGTCGATCGCAGTTCAAGTCCCTGAACCGGTGGCTTAAACTCACGCTGAGCACATGTGCATGCGTGCCCAAGATCCCAGGAGGAGAATGGAGGAGAAGGGATTGTGGCATGGCCATCCCCCCTGGGGGGGTGATTTCTCACTTTCTATCTCTCTGTCTCTGTCTTTCTGGTGAGCGCACGTGCCCTGTAGCAAAAACCTCTCCCCTCTCCAAAAAAAAAAAAAGAGACACAGACTGACTGAATGGATAAAGAAAAACAGAAACCCTCTATCTGTTGTCTACAAGAAACGCATCTCATACACAGACTAAACATGAAGGGCTGGAAAAAGGTATTCCATGCAGATGGGAACAAAAAAAGAGTTGGAGTCACAATATTAATTTCTGAAAAAATAGGCTTTAAAAAATACTGTTCAAAGAGACAAAGAAGGGCACTATGTTGTAGTAAAAGGGTTAATCCATTAAGAAGATATAATGCTTATAAATATCTAAGCACCTAACACAGGAGCACTCAAATACATGAAGGAAAGACTATTAGATCTAAAAGGAGAGTTAGACTGCAACATACTAATTGTTGGAGACCTCAACACCTCATTATCTCCTGTGGACAGATCATCTAGATAAACAAATAAGTAAAGAGATAAAGGATCTAAATGATACCATAAATCAAATGGACTTAACAGACATCTATAGAACTTTCCACCCAAAAACCATGAGATACTATTTTCCTCATGCCCACATGGGACCTTTTAAAAGATTGACCACATGATAGGGAACAAAGCAA
>NW_006203826.1:0-1294 GCF_000334495.1 Tupaia belangeri chinensis | reverse complement strand
GAACAATAGTGTGTGACTATTTCACATCTGATGGGGTTGAGATGACACTATAAGAGACAGAATTTTAATAAGTGGTAGGTAAAATAAATATATAAAAGGAAAGTGAATGAATTTTTTTGATCTTTACAGAGTTCATTAGTTTACAAATAATTATTTATTTAATTTTATTGTTATCATTTTCATTATAGAGAGATATTTGCTATAGGTCGTGTGTGCTCACCAGAGAGACAAAAACACAGAAAGTGAAAAATAGATCCCCAGAAGTTTCAGTCCATTCTGCTTCATTCTCCTGGCAGGGTTTTGGGCAAACATGGACATGTGGTGCATGGTGTGAGTTTCAATCTTGGTCTGAGACTCAAACTGTGGCCAACCATGTGGGAGTGCAGTGCCCTGACCACTATTCCACTTGGCGGCCCCACTGTTGTTATATTTTTAACATGGTATAGGGCACACATGTACACTAGAGAGAAACAAGGAGAGGGTAAGTGAAAATGCAAGCCATCAAGTCCGGGACTCGAACCCTGTTAGACTGTGACAATCCAGTGCCTTAATCACCATGCAAACTGTGGCCCCTACAGATTTTGACATAGGACACTGAAAAATATGTTTCAAAATGTGTAGCTTGGGAATAGCAGATGGTGTAGCAGTTACATTGCTGGTCTCCCCCATGGTTGACTGCCATTTGAGTTCTGAACCTGGTGGCTTGAAACTCACTTCAGGCATGTGTGGGTGCGTGCCCCAAATCCCAAGCATAGAATGGAGCAGAAGGGATTGTGGCATGGCCATACCCCCTGGGTGGTGATTTCTCACTGTGTCTCTCTGGTGAGCACTTGTCCCCTAAAGCAAAACTTGCTTACAAGAGAAAAAAAAATGTATAACTCAAATGTTGGTGATGTGAGCTATGATGAGAGATTCAAGACACAAAATCTGAATCAAACTAGAGAAGTAAGTTTAATCAGTATCTTTCCAAATGAAATGAAACATATTTTAATCATTCTGTTTCTATAACAAAACACATTTTAAGAAATATATTTGGCACATCCATAACCTGTAAGAAATCACACTTCAAAGGTTGGATTTACCAAAGGAAAGAATACTGGCAGAACGTTAAAACTGAGCATCACTACTTTTCCAACTGGGCAAATTTTTCTGTTTGTTCAAAATATTTGTAAGACAGTGAATACAAATATAAATATAATAGCCTTCCAAAAAGATGGCATAAAATCATAAAATGTATCTCATATCTTTGTCCCTTCATATTCACTTTTGTCATTTTTGTGGCATGACCATCCCC
>NW_006203825.1:0-773 GCF_000334495.1 Tupaia belangeri chinensis | reverse complement strand
CAGATCCCACGTGGCTGACTGAGACTTGAATTCTAGACTTCTCTGTGGCTTGAAAATCACATGGGGTATATGTACATGCACACCCCAAGTCTTGATAGGACAGAAAGAGGACTGCATTGTAATCACACCCCATTGAGGAACCTCGCTCTCTCTCTCACTATCTCTCTCTGGCAAATGCACATGCCCTCTGCCAAAAATAAGTAAATAAATAAAACATGATTTTAAAAGTACCAAAAAAACCTACAAAGCAAACTCTAACTTGCTCCTGTATATGAGAAACATTTAAAACAAATGATTCTGAGACAATCAAAATAAAAAAAAAAAAAAAGGATGGGCAAAGGCCCCAGAAAATACTGATCAAAATAAAAACAAAAAACTAACAAACAAAATGGTTATATTAATATCAGATGAGGTAGAATTCAGGCAAAATAAAAAAAGTTAAACAAGCAAGTCACTTCTCAATTTACAATAAACATGTACTAGTTATTAATATCTAAAATAACAAATTCCATAAAATGTAAATTCCAGAATATGCAAAGAGAAAGAGGCAGAAATAAACTAACATTTTTAAAAGATTAGTTTATTTAACTTTCTTTATTTATTTTAATTTGACCAGAGAAAGACAGAGTGAGAGAGAGAGGAAGAGAGAAAGTGAGAAAGCAAGTTGCTAGACCTGTCCAGGACTCAAACTGTGGGAGTCCAGTGCCCTTAACCACCATGCCATCTGTCAGCCCCATAAACCAACATTTTAAGTCTTTAGTTCAACTTTCAGA
>NW_006203824.1:322586-325910 GCF_000334495.1 Tupaia belangeri chinensis | reverse complement strand
TAAAACTGATCAGAAACAATGAATAGGGCAAGAAAACCTGCTAAAATCTTTTAGAATTTACACGATTCTTATTCTACTACGAGAAAGCATTATTTGGTACAGGTGTATTTGTGGATGTACATGAACAGTATATATATTATCCGGATCGTGTTGTGCTATGTACAGGTCTTTACAATTCTTCCTGAAGGTTAAAACAGTTCATTAGAATTCAAAATGCGTAATCATCTGTATGTTGGCACTTGTTAGGCTCTTGTCAGCATTGATAACTGGCATGTTTTATTGCAGCCCAGTTCCGCCAGTGTTTGCCAACTTGTTACAACAGAAGTCCAGCAATAGGTGGGTAGAGTGCAGGAAAAACAGTGCCATGTTTCTCAATTGGAGACCTAAAACAACAACAAAAAACAGCATTAGTCAATGAATTACAAAAGAATTTACTGATTTTAAAAGTTTGTATTCATTTTCCACATCTTTAGCAACAAATATTTTATTTGAGAGAGATATGGCGTGAGCACTTGCAAGAGAGACAGAAAGCAAGAAATCATCCCCCGGGGGGATGGCCATGCTGCAATCCCTCCTTTTCCAGTCTATTCTTGGGATTTTGGGCACATACGCACACGTGCCAAGCATGAGTTTCAAGCTGCTGGGTCTGGGACTGGAACCATGGTTGACTACATGGAAGTCCAGCAATGTAACTATTATACCATGTGCTGGTCCTGTAACAAATTCTTAATTTCGTTTTAAGCTTACTTTTGTGCTTATGGTAGCCACATGTTGCTGTTTAATTTTAAATTTAAATTATTATTAAAATGTAAAAGTTCCTCAGTCACACTAGCCACATTCTAAATGCTCCCCTCCCCAATCACATGTGGCTAAAGGACAATGTATCAGAAAACACGGAAATACAATTCTATCAGAAAGTTCTACTAGAAAGCACTGGATTTAAGTTTTTCAATACTCCAAATGTCTTTCACTTATATTACATCTAGAACCAAAAAGAGGTTTATTTAAAAGTGATTTGAAAACTTAAAAATAGGATATCCAGAGACAATTTAAGATTGCCACACCTCCACTTGCTAAGTTCTGCCCAACCCTCTAGATTCAGTTCATGAAAGTTATAGTAAGTAACCCTCCATCCCAATTATGGTTTCTAATCGTTTTGTATCTGCTGTTCTTTTTTGGGGGGGAGGGGGGCGGGGAGAGGTATTTTTTGCTATAGGGTACATGTGCTCACTGGAGAGACAGACAGAAAGCAAGAAATCACCCCCTATGGGGATGTCCGCACTGCAATCCCTTCTCCTCCATCCTCTTCTTGGGATCTTGGTCATGCAGACATATACACCCAGCATTAAGTTTGGGTCACTGAGTCTGGGACTTGAACCGTGCATGGTTAACTATGTGGGAGTCCAGTGATATAACCATTACATCATCTGCTGATGCCGTGTCTGCTGTTCTTACGTCCTCAATTAGATTAGAGGTCAGTAACACATCTAAAAAAAACCCCTACTATCTTTTTTTTTCTTAAAAGAGAGTTTTGCTATAGGGTGCATCCCCTCGCCAGAGAGAAAGAGCAGCAGTGAGAAATAACCCCCGGAGGGGTGGTCACGTCGCAATCCCTTCTCCTTTCAGGATCTTGGGATCTTGGGCATGCACACACATGTCCCCGGCATAAGTTCTGAGCCACCAGGTCCTGTACTTGAACCTTGGTCTACTACGTGGGAGTCCAGTGATGTAACCATTATGCCATCTGCTGGTCCCCCGCTTTTTTTAAAGGTTATTCATTTATTTCTTGAGAGTAAGAGAGACGAGAGACAGAGAGTCGTCCCCAACAGAGTCCTCACACAATGCTCCCAATCAGAGCCACGCTGGATCACAGGCCCATGCACACGTCCAGTGTGTTCAATGAGGTCCTGGGGTGCGAACCTATAATCTTTCCCATGTGGGTTCAATTATGGTAACACTGCACCACTGCCTGTACCCTAAACCATCTGATGAAATGCTCATTCTGTGCCAACCAGTTCATTAAGTACTTTATAAACTTACCTCATGCACTGCTCACAAATCATCGTGGGAAGGAGTTTTCCCTGATTTGACAGAGAAAAGTACACTAAGCCACACAGCGAGTAAATGGCAGTTCCCTGTTTGAAAAGTAAGGGACATACTGGGCTCAAGTATTAAAAGTCACATTTAATGACTGGACTTTTCAGAGCCTCTATTAAATTAATGTATACTTTGAATGTAGAGATGAGGGACAACCCAGGGGAGCAGAAAAGAGAACACCTATCACTAATACATAACTTCAGAAAAGTATTCTAAGAAACTCAAAACCTGTATCTGCTGCTAAGTACAATTTTGGTCAAAAGAACTAAAAGATGACTAGGAATTCAAGGGCTATAGTAGTAAACTCCTCACAGAAGTCAAATATATGTCAGAGTTATGGGAAAATTTAACTCATATCGACATGGTCAAAGTTTAGTATGTCTTCTAAAGCCCAGAGCAAATTTAGTTATCAATTCTACAATCACCCAAATTCAACCAAAGCAAAGGCTCTATCGTGGGAGAAAGATATGAACCTATCTGTGGCCCATAATTTAGGCCTCCTCTTTAGGATAGCCCCTAAGAGGTAGAGCTACTGCCAAATTTCTTTCCAAAAGAGTTGTGCCAATTGATACAAATGGCCCCTGGCAAACAGGAAAGGCACCATATATGAATACATTACTTTCACCGGAATAGGGTTCTACCACTTGCATGTGGATGTACATATGCACACATTTATTTCTTATTAGAGAATCTAAAGACATATATTGAAATTCAAGAGATAATGTCAAAAAAACGGGTATTAAAGCTTTTTGGTAATGTTACTTCCATGTTTATCCAAAGACCATCTCACACCCACATTAATCCCTAGCCAAAGAACCTCTCAGGGCTGAAGGAGAACTGAGCATGGTTGGGGTAGTTAAGTAATCATTTGTCTACAATTTAAACAATGAGAAATTTCAGAGTCACAAAAGAATCACAAACTGTTTCTAAGTGAGATTTTTTAAAATTATTTAATTTTAGTTGTTCATTCATTTATTTTAATCTGACTGGGGTGGGGGGAGAGAAAAAGAGAGAGAGAGAGAGAGAGAAAGTGAGAAAGCAAGTCGCCAGGTCCAGGACTTGAACCACGGTCAGCCATATGGGAGTGTCCAGTGCCTTAACCACCATGCTACCTGCTGGTCCCCTGAGTAAGATTTTAAAAAACACAGAGGACTAACTGTTGCAAGTCATTAAATAACTAAAATCAGGTGACCCAGTCTTTTAATAGTGAGGACCCAGCTTTTAATA
>NW_006203824.1:309135-322561 GCF_000334495.1 Tupaia belangeri chinensis | reverse complement strand
CTATTGCTCCCTACCTTTGTTTTGTTAAGAGAGATTTTTGTTATAGGATATATATGCTCACCAGAGAGACAGAAAGTGAGAAATCACCCCCGCCCCCCAGGGGGATGGCCCTTCTCCTCTATTCTCTTGGGCTTTTGGATGCACACACACGTACCCAGCATGAGTTTAAAGCCGGGGGTCTGGGACTTCAATCACAGTGTCTGGGACTCGAACCATGGTCGACTACATGGGAATCCAGCAATGTAACCATTCAGTCATCAGCTGGTCCCATCCCTTCCTTTGAATTAAATTTATTCTGACTAGAGAAAAAGTCTCAATATAAAAAAGCAAGTCTGTCATGCTTTTCTCTAGAAAGATAAATGTGAAAAGTGAATTTACCTCTTTAACACTCTAAATATAATGCTGACCTAAAATATTTACATTTTTATACACATATGCCAATGTTAACTTAAAATATAACTGCCTGTTGTTAAAATTCCATGCTTTCAATGTTTATTTTTATTATTATTATGATGATGCCAGAAGGGGTGTACATGGGAGAGAAAGAGAAAGACTAAGCATTGCCCAATAGAACCTAGTCACACTGCAATCATTTTTTCCTCTAATTCTCCATGTCAGAATCTTTGGGCATGCTCCTATATGCCTGGCATATCTTCCAAGCCTAAGAGACCAGGATTAGAACTCTGGTCAGCCAAGTGAGATTCCGTTTCCTTTGCAGTGTGTAACTTCTGCACTATGAAGGCAGCCCCTGTGCTGTAATTTACTGAAATTATGTCCATTGTGCATGCTTCCTTCAAACCTTCTCTTCATTTTCCTTCCCCCCACCTTTTAATGGGAGAAAGAGACAGAGAGAGGGTTTTATTTTGTTTAGTTTTTGTCAGGGTCTCACTATGCCATCTACTGCCCCAGCCTGTTTCAGGTTGGTCTGGAACCAAACGTGTCCCATGCGGTGCTGGCCTCACATAGTGATATCCTATCACTGGCATTACCACAACCCAGGCCTACTTCTGCTTTTTAACCTACAAATCTGGACATAGCTTAGTTCTAAAGGACTTCAGGACTTCATTTCTAGAATGAAAATCAGATCATTAATTTTCTATGTGGCTACACAACCCAATCTTTAAAAAAGATCTAAATACAGAGTGGCCACCAAACAAACCACTGTTTAAAAATTGTGTTAAAGGGGTTGTCAAGTGGTAGAGGCACTGGACTCCCATCTGGCCAACCATGTTTTGAGTCCTGGACCTACCGGCTTCCTTTCTCACTCTCCCTCTCTCTCTTTCACGAAATTAAAAGTAATAATAATAATAATAATAATAATGATGATGATGATAAATGAAAATAAAAGAATTCCTTTTAAGAAAATTTTGCTAAGGAACCAGCAGTTGGAGTAATGGCTATGTTTCTGGACTCCCATGTAGTCGACTGTGGTTCGAGTCCCGGACCTGGTGGCTTAAACTCACACCGGGCACATCTGCACACATGCCCAAGATCTCAAGGGGACAATGGAGGAGAAGGGATTGCAGCAGCCATCCTCCCTAGGAGGGTGATTTCTTGCTTTCTGTCTCTGTCTTTCTGGAGAGTGCATGTGCCCTACAGCAAAAAGAAAAAAATTTTTTTTTTTTGCTAAATAGTGCATATGCTCATCAGAGAGCACAAAAGTGAGAAAGCACCTCCACGGGATGGCCACACTACAATCCACTCTCCATTTCTTCTTTCAGCCTTTTAGGCATGCATGCACATGCACCAGCATGCCTTTCAAGGTACCAGGTCTGGGACTCAAACCATACAGTCAGCCATGTGGGGTCGAGCCACCTCAAACACAATGGTACCAGCTGGCACTAAATCACCTTTTAACATTAAAGACAATAATGAAAGTAACTCCTTACTCAGAAATACATGTTCCAATAATCTCGACCTCGCTTAAGTGACAGCAATCCATGAGGAAAATAGCTACTATGAGGGAAGTTTCCCCCATTAGCCTACACACAAATGCTTCCAAAAGTTCCAACTCCTCCCACACTGCCACCAGAGTACTCCCTACTCCACCACCAATCCACTGATTTGTTCCCCCTCAAACTGAACTTTTCATTTTTCCTATGGTGGCACTGGGGACCCCCATATCCACATTCCTTCTCAGGTCTGTAAGACCTTCCTCTTCTAGCGCTCCTTCTTTACCTATGTTGTCCATGTGTTTCTGTCTCTGTCTCTAATGGTGGGAAAATGTCCACAATTTTGTCCTTGTCCCCAGTGAGTTCCGCTCTCTGCACCAATAGAACCTTGAACTGCACATTGGAGAATTTCAATGTAACCAGCACCCGTACTTCCAAGCTCTGTCTTACACGTTCAGTATTTAGTCATGTGCTGACTTCTCACAGTCATGCTCTGCCTCTCTTCCCACTAGCACTCAATGTGATTCAACCCTTCATGTGTTTATACCTGATCTATCTGGCTAGACAAAACAGCTCTTTATAGCCAGGGTAATGCATGCATGGTATTTATTATATCTCCTTTTCTCCCTTAGAAAACAGTGGTAGATGATTAACAAATACTCATAACAAAAACTGAAATGCTCTCATCATCATCTGTTTTTGGAGTTGCTTCTCATTTCAAGGCATACGTCTATTGTCTATCTGTTTATTTCTTCCATGAGAGAGACAGAGAGAGAGTAAGAAGGACAGTTCTAACAGGGTCTCCACACTGTAATCCATTCCCATGCTCAACCAACTTGGACCACAGACATGCTTGTGTATATCCAGGGTACACAGAGAGGCCTGGGACACGAACCTGAGACCTTCCCACATGGAATGAGTACTGCCGAGCACTGCACCACCACCACCATTCTACCATCTGGCCCTCTAGAGATAAAAATCTTAATATTTTTTTTGGGGGGGGTGTTTTGCTATAGGGCATGTGCGCTCACAAGAAAGACAGAGACAGACAGAAAGACAGAAAGTGAGAAATCACCCCGGGGGGGGATGGCCATACTGCAATCCTTTCTCCTCCATTCTCCTCTCGGGATCTTGGGCACGCATGCACACGTGCCTGGCGTGAGTTTATGCAACTGGGTCCGGGACTCGAACCACAGTCGATTACATGGGAGTCCAGCAACATAGCCATTAGGCTAACTGCTGGTCCCTTTCTTTTTTCTTTTTATGGACAAATCTTAATCTTTAATACTATGCAGCCATCAAAAAGCAAACAGGGGTAGGATGGTGGTGCAGCAGTAATGCAGTGTTTTTTCAGGTCTTCTATTCAGTAAGGCATTTTGATTCAACATTACTTTTGGCCTTTACCTCTCTGCAAAGTAGACTTTGATTTTTTTTGAGATGTTTTTGTTGTAGGGCATGTCAGAGAGCAAGAAATCACACCCCAGAGGGAATGGCCGTGCCATAATCTCCTCTCCTCCATTCTCCTCTCAGGATCTTGGGCACGCACACACAAGCGATAGGTGTGAGTTTTAAGCTCCCAGGTCCAGGACTCGAACCACAGTTGACTACATGGGAGACCAATGATGTAACCATTACATCATTTGCTGGTCCCATACTCTTTTTTAATTGTCAGAGGGGCACATGCAATTGCCAGGCAGAGATAAGGGAAGAGAACACCCTCCATTGGAGCATAATGCTACAATCTCCTCTCTTCTTTTTCTTTATCCTGTGGGGACTTGGGGCATGCACGCACACACCCTATACTTTCAAGATTCCTGTTGAGGGCAGGATTCAATCTGCAGTTGGCCATGTGGGATGCCTCCCTTAACCACTAGCCTGTGGACTTTAATCTAGGTGCTCTAATAAAGGGACATAGAAGACATACACACATATGTGTTATGGTTCAAACATTAATTAACTCGTCCCACTAGTAAAGCAGATAATATACAATCCCTTATAAAATGTTTGTTACTCTTCGTTAGTATTATTTAGTTAATTTTCAATATATTATCAAGGTGAATATAATAAAACTCATGATTATTTTCTAAATTTATAAAATACTGTTTGTAAGGTAAAATTATGAATAAGCTTAGGCTTCAATATGGCTATTTTATTCTTCTTTGTTATCAGAAAGCTCTCCTGACTACAGAGCAAGCCCTGAGGGTTTTAAGAGGACGTAACACTCATAAAAGGCACAAAGCAATGGCAGAACTCTGTGAGGACTAAAATGGGAGCCATGTCCAGGACAAAGAACCATGCAGGGAAGGCATACATGAAGCATGTTCAATACCAGGAGAGGACGGGAAAAATCTACTAACAAGAAATTTACTCTAAGGTGGTGACAAGCAAGAGTCAAAGAAAGGAAAAGATCCGGACTAGCAGTTAGTGTAATGGCTATGTCGCTGGACTCCCATGTAGTCAACTGCGGTTCAAGTCCCGGACCCGGTGGTTAAACTCACGTCGGGCGTGTGTGCGTGTGTGCCCAAGATCCCGAGAGGAGAATGGAGGAGAAGGGACTGCAGCGTGGCCATCCCCCCTGGGGGGTGATTCTTGCTTTCTGTCTCTCTTGCGAGCACACGCGCCCTATAGCAAAAGCCTCTCCAAAAATAAAATAAGGAAAAGATCAAATAAAAGGACCATTGGCCAAATGTGTGGGAGGTAACAGACATAATAACCAGGTAAGTGAAGGATCATAATCAAAAATAGAAAATAAAACTTCAGATAAAAATAAACAAGATGTTGAAAACAGGTTGGAAAACTGCAAAGTTATTGGAAGATCTAGTGGTAAGGGGAAGAAATAAACTTTCCAACAATTTTAGGCTATGATGAGGATAGATCTTAGGATATCCAAAAGTGCACATATATCCTTTCAGAAACTAGAGAGGTAAACATGAAAAGAAGACTTTTTCTTTAATTCTGATTTGCACCTTTGCATTTGATCCATTTAATCATAAAAATAACAAGAAGTGTGATACTGGTTTGTGGATAAACAAATCAACCAGTGAAAACCAAAAAGGCCCAAATCAGATTAACAAATACACGGAACTGTGATTTTATTACACAGTCACACGACTTCTCAATAAATGGGGCAGTCGACAAGTATACATTAGGGGAGACCAAGCAAAGGGAAGTTCAGTACCTACATAATTCCATACAGAAAAATCCATTTCAGCAGTTTTAGGGAAATATAAAAGGCAAAACCATAAAACTTTTAGAGTATGAAAAGTAGCTTTTTTAAGTCAAGGAAGAGAAGGATTTCTTTTTTTTTTAAGAATTGTTTTTATTTTATTTTATTTAGACTTTGTTATTATATTATTTTCCAATTTGATCAGAGAGAAACAGAGAAAGAAGTAAGAAAGCAAGCTACCACGTCCAGGACTTGAACCATGGTCAGTCATGTGGGAGTCCAGTGCCTTTAACTACCATACCACCTGCTAGTCCCAAGAAGGATTTCTAAAAACACAAAAAATTAAAATCCATAAAGGAAAGGACTAATAAACTCAACTATGTTAAAATTAAGAACCTCTGTACACAGCCATGACCTTCCCTGAAAAAGATACCACAGAGAGTAAAATGACAAGCCTGCATGCAAATCAATAGCCTAACAAAAAAATAGTTAAAAACCTAAACAGAAATTTCACAGAAGAAACCTCAACAGTCAAACACATGAATGATATAGGTTTTACTGGTAACTAGGACAAGGCATATGACATTCACAGTATACGATCATTTCACAACATCCAAAATAAAACCTTTCATAACTTAAATGATGGAAAGGGCATAAAGGAAATCGCATCCTTATCCCTAGCAATGAGCACTGACAGATACATTTTAGGACAAACAATTTGGCAATATCTAATCAAAGTTATATGCATGTTATCTTTTTATATTTTGGAGAGATTTTTGCTATAAGGTGCGTGCACTTGCCAGAAAGACAGAGACAGAGAGAGAGAAAGCGAGAAATCCCCCCCCCCCCCAGGGGATGGCCACACTGCAATCCCTTCTCCTCCATTCTTCTCTCGGGATCTTAGGCATGCACACACAGGAACCCTGCGTGAGATTAAGCCACCGGGTCCTGGACACGAACCGCAGTCGACTACATGGGAGTTCAGTGACATAGCCATTATGCTAACTGCTGGTCCCATATGCATGTTATCTTTAAGTCAATCACTCCACCCCTAGGTATCCAAGGAAGAGAACTCTGGCAGTACACAGAAAGCGGGAAACAAGCAGAGTCACACTCTGCAATATCAAGAACACCACCCCACCCCAAATGAAAAATAACTGCAGAGACCAGTAGGTGGCATGGGGGTTAAAGTGCTAGACTCCCACGACTGACCATGGTTTGAGTCCTAGATCTGGTAGCTTGCTTTCTTACTTTCCCATTCTCTGTCTGTTCAAATTTTTTTTAAAAAATAATAATGATAACAAATAAAACTAAATAAATATTTTTTAAAAAGAAAAAATACCTACAAGCAGAATAGAGTATAAGATAAAATATTTAGTGAAATACTATTTATTACACACAACAAATATAAATTTCAAGATTATGTTATGCAATAAAAGTCACAAAGAATATATTCATTGTAATAATTCTACATATATACAGTAAAAAAAGCATGCACAATAAATTATTTAAGAATGCAAAGAAAGGAAAGGTGAGAAAGTAAGCTGCCAAGTTTGGGGCTCAAACTGCGATCAGCCATGTGGGAGTCCAACACCCTTAACCTGCATGCCACCTGCCAGCCCCCAGAGATTTTTCAAGAATCAAACTGCTAGCTATTTCAAGTTCATGTCTTACAAACCGATGAAGTGGCTGTAAGACAGGTCTTCGAAATATGGCTTCTATTTTCTTTTCTTACAATCTAATCTCTCGGTCTTTCCTGACACTCTAGCCTTGACCAATATTTATTTGTTTTTAAAAGTAGGTGATAGGTACAGGAAATGAACCTGAATTATGGGGGTTTGTTTTTGTTTTTTTTCAATGCCAGTGGGCATGTATACATGTGAGTGCATGAGAGAGAGAGAAAGTATGCCCCACAAGTGGGGCCATGTCATACTACCACCCTTCTTCCTTTTTATTTAAAGAGAGATTTTTGTTATAGGGTATGTGTGCTCGCCAGAGAAACAGAAAGCAAGAAATCACCCCCCGAGGGGGTGGACACCATAATCCCTTTTCCTCCATTCTCCTCAGGATATTGGGCACACATGCACGTACACGTGCCCAGGGTGAGTTTCAAGTCGCTGGGTCTGGGACTTGAACTGCAGTCAGCCATGTGGAAGTCCAACGATGTAACCCTTATGCCATCTGCTGGTCCCTCAGTTTTTTTTTAAAGACAGAATCTCAACTGTGCTCCATTCTCTTGCCTCAGCCTCCTAGCTGGGACTATGGTGCACACCACCGTGCCCAGCACTTCCAAACACATGTAGGCCCAGGCCAGCCTTTAGCTTGCAGTCCTCTTGCCTTAGTCTCCTAAGTAGCTGTGACTATAGGCACCTACCACCATATTGAGCCTTTAGGTTGATGTGGGAAAAACACTGGGCTGAACTGTGATGCTTCAGATGCTACATTTTATCATTTCTTTTTCTTTCTTTCTATTTTTACTTGTTATAGGGCACATGAGCTCCTGAGAGAAAGAAAGAGAGAAAAAACACTCCTCACAGGGGATGGCCATGCCACAGTCCCTTCTCAGGAATTTAGACACGCTCACATGTGCACACACCTGGTGAGTTTTCCAAGCCACTGGGTCCAGCCTTCAAACTGTGCAGTTGGCTATATGGATCTAGCCACTTTAACTACCATGCCACTGGCTAGCCCCATAATTTTTATCACCCCAACATGTGATTTTTTTCAAAAAAGAGCAAACAATATGCAAGTGGTAAATTTATCTATAATACATTACATCTCCCTCTAAGTCAAAAGGGTGACTTCCATCTTTGACCTCTTGCTAGACCTAAGATAAAAACATGTTCTGCAATAAAAGAGACGACTTTCCTATTAGCACTGTCAGTAAAGACCAATGAGAGAGGCCTAGCTGCAGTAGTATACACTGGCTGATGTTGCTAGTCAGCCGCAGGGGAAGCCTAAGTTCAATACTCAGTTCACTCTAAAAATTGGGTAGAGCAGAATGCACTGTTATCCCAGCTACTCAGAAGGCAGAAGAAGAATGATCACCACACACTGTGACTCTGTCTAAAATATTTTAAATAGAAACAAAAATACAAAAGGACCAAGGAGACAGAAAAAAAAAACTTAAAAAAAAAAAAGAGCCAGCAGGTGGTATGGTGCTTAGGTGGCTCTGAACTCCCACACGGTAGACTGGTATGAGTCCCGTAACTGGCATCCTGAAAACCCTACCTAGATGCATGTGTGTGCATGTCCAAAATCCTGAGAGAATGGAGAAGAGACTGTGGTGTGACCATTCCCTGGGAAGATGATTTCTCACTTCCCACTCACTGTTTCTCTGGAGAGCATGCCCTATGACAAAAACCTAAAAAACAATCACAAAAACAAAAAACAAACAAACAAACAAAAAACACAAAAAAATCCTATAGCAGCTTTTTAAAGATCTTGGCAACAAATTATGAAATACTGCATTTCTTTTTTTAAAAAGGAAACAAAACATTAAGATATCTTTTACCATACACAATACAGATAATATCAATATAAGATAATATCAATGTCCACCAGTGATCAGGATGGTAAACCAAAAGGTAAAACAGAAGAAACCAAATCAAACTGAAATAACTACTTTACCATTAGAACTTTTACCATCAATAGAAGGAAACACAGCATCACCATACTAACAACTTTAATACAGACTATCTCGTTAAATATATTAATATAGACTATTGTGTGGGGTTGGCAGGTGGTGTGGTGGTAAAAGGCAGCGGATTCCCACATGGCCGACCACAGTTTGAGTCTCAAACCTGGTAGCTTGCTTTCTTGCTTTCCCCTTTTCTCTCTCTCGGTCTCTCCTTGATGAAATTGAAAAGATAATAATAACAAATAGAATTAAATAAGTAAACTATTATTGGGGGGAAAAAAAGCTGTGTGTACTAAAGGGGAAAAACAAGCAGGTTATGCTGCAGCTTTGAGAATCAGCAGACTTCTAGGTATTAGTGCCAAAAAAAAAAGAAAAAGAAAAGTCAATGGAAACAGGCAATAGAAACAGTCAAGTCACACAATTTTTAAAAACTCAGATGGCAACTACAAAAGGCAAAGACACTAGTATAATTTTTCAAATGAACTTACCCTGAAATAAGTGAAGTTACTAGCTGCTGAATAAATGTCACTCAAAAGCAGTCTCTTGGCTTTTTCTTACACAACGGGCAACTTTCCTTTTAAATTCTCCATTTCTGTCTTCCCTCCATTCTTTCTGTAGATATAAAAGTAATATGAAATGATTTTCTGAAAACTCCTCCTTATAATCTGAAATAACATTTTAATTTCAAATATAACCCTTTGGTAAACTGAACAAGATAAAATGTTGAAAAGTTGACAATGTAGAAAATTAGAAAAACATGCTTTTACAAGGCACTATGTAGAGAGAGAGGCAAAAATCTCCTACACAAATTACCTTTACAGGAAAAATTCTGTCTTTAAATTTTCTTTTATAGAAAGAAAAAAGTGTTCTTGGTATTTACAGAACCAGTCAAGGTAGTGCATGCTAGGAGACACTGCCGCATGGCAAGTTAAGGCCACATGGGAGGTCTGGTTTGCCCACCCTATAAAGACTGGAACACAATTTTTGCCTTCAAAGCAAGACTCATCAAAAACCAATCATTACATAGACTGTGAAGAAATAATGTTGACATATACAGAGAGGTTACTATGGAGCTAAGGAAGACAAAAATTAATAGGCCAGAGGGTCAGGAGAGTTTTAAAATATTAGTACAACTGGAAAAGAATGTTTTAAACATTTAGAGGGACAACTGTGGAAACATAAATATAAACTAGGTAACTGAACATATACAGAAATTATATTTGATTGGGTATAAAAAATATTATGGTTATGTAGATAAATGCCTTATTTTTTTAGAGTTGCTTGCTTAAACATTAATGTGCAAATGCCTTTTTTTTTTTTGAGACGTTTTTGCTATAAGGTGCATGCGCTCGCCAGTATCCACTTTAACTACCATGCCACTGGCTAGCCCCATAATTTTTATCACCCCAACATGTGATTTTTTTCAAAAAAGAGCAAACAATATGCAAGTGGTAAATTTATCTATAATACATTACATCTCCCTCTAAGTCAAAAGGGTGACTTCCATCTTTGACCTCTTGCTAGACCTAAGATAAAAACATGTTCTGCAATAAAAGAGACGACTTTCCTATTAGCACTGTCAGTAAAGACCAATGAGAGAGGCCTAGCTGCAGTAGTATACACTGGCTGATGTTGCTAGTCAGCCGCAGGGGAAGCCTAAGTTCAATACTCAGTTCACTCTAAAAATTGGGTAGAGCAGAATGCACTGTTATCCCAGCTACTCAGAAGGCAGAAGAAGAATGATCACCACACACTGTGACTCTGTCTAAAATATTTTAAATAGAAACAAAAATACAAAAGGACCAAGGAGACAGAAAAAAAAAACTTAAAAAAAAAAAAGAGCCAGCAGGTGGTATGGTGCTTAGGTGGCTCTGAACTCCCACACGGTAGACTGGTATGAGTCCCGTAACTGGCATCCTGAAAACCCTACCTAGATGCATGTGTGTGCATGTCCAAAATCCTGAGAGAATGGAGAAGAGACTGTGGTGTGACCATTCCCTGGGAAGATGATTTCTCACTTCCCACTCACTGTTTCTCTGGAGAGCATGCCCTATGACAAAAACCTAAAAAACAATCACAAAAACAAAAAACAAACAAACAAACAAAAAACACAAAAAAATCCTATAGCAGCTTTTTAAAGATCTTGGCAACAAATTATGAAATACTGCATTTCTTTTTTTAAAAAGGAAACAAAACATTAAGATATCTTTTACCATACACAATACAGATAATATCAATATAAGATAATATCAATGTCCACCAGTGATCAGGATGGTAAACCAAAAGGTAAAACAGAAGAAACCAAATCAAACTGAAATAACTACTTTACCATTAGAACTTTTACCATCAATAGAAGGAAACACAGCATCACCATACTAACAACTTTAATACAGACTATCTCGTTAAATATATTAATATAGACTATTGTGTGGGGTTGGCAGGTGGTGTGGTGGTAAAAGGCAGCGGATTCCCACATGGCCGACCACAGTTTGAGTCTCAAACCTGGTAGCTTGCTTTCTTGCTTTCCCCTTTTCTCTCTCTCGGTCTCTCCTTGATGAAATTGAAAAGATAATAATAACAAATAGAATTAAATAAGTAAATTATTATTGGGGGGAAAAAAAGCTGTGTGTACTAAAGGGGAAAAACAAGCAGGTTATGCTGCAGCTTTGAGAATCAGCAGACTTCTAGGTATTAGTGCCAAAAAAAAAAAGAAAAAGAAAAGTCAATGGAAACAGGCAATAGAAACAGTCAAGTCACACAATTTTTAAAAACTCAGATGGCAACTACAAAAGGCAAAGACACTAGTATAATTTTTCAAATGAACTTACCCTGAAATAAGTGAAGTTACTAGCTGCTGAATAAATGTCACTCAAAAGCAGTCTCTTGGCTTTTTCTTACACAACGGGCAACTTTCCTTTTAAATTCTCCATTTCTGTCTTCCCTCCATTCTTTCTGTAGATATAAAAGTAATATGAAATGATTTTCTGAAAACTCCTCCTTATAATCTGAAATAACATTTTAATTTCAAATATAACCCTTTGGTAAACTGAACAAGATAAAATGTTGAAAAGTTGACAATGTAGAAAATTAGAAAAACATGCTTTTACAAGGCACTATGTAGAGAGAGAGGCAAAAATCTCCTACACAAATTACCTTTACAGGAAAAATTCTGTCTTTAAATTTTCTTTTATAGAAAGAAAAAAGTGTTCTTGGTATTTACAGAACCAGTCAAGGTAGTGCATGCTAGGAGACACTGCCGCATGGCAAGTTAAGGCCACATGGGAGGTCTGGTTTGCCCACCCTATAAAGACTGGAACACAATTTTTGCCTTCAAAGCAAGACTCATCAAAAACCAATCATTACATAGACTGTGAAGAAATAATGTTGACATATACAGAGAGGTTACTATGGAGCTAAGGAAGACAAAAATTAATAGGCCAGAGGGTCAGGAGAGTTTTAAAATATTAGTACAACTGGAAAAGAATGTTTTAAACATTTAGAGGGACAACTGTGGAAACATAAACTAGGTAACTGAACATATACAGAAATTATATTTGATTGGGTATAAAAAATATTATGGTTATGTAGATAAATGCCTTATTTTTTTAGAGTTGCTTGCTTAAACATTAATGTGCAAATGCCTTTTTTTTTTTTGAGACGTTTTTGCTATAAGGTGCATGCGCTCGCCAGAAAAACAGAGACAGAAACCAAGAAATTACCCCCAGGGGAGATGGCCACACCACAATCCCTTCACCTCCATTCTCCTCTAGGGATCTTGGGAACGCACGCACATGCGCCCGGCGTGAGTTTAAACCACCAGGTCTGGGACTGGAACCACGGTTAGCTACATGGGAGTCCGGTGACATAGCCATAACGCCAACTGCTGGTCCTGTAAATGCTTTAATACCTGTAATTACCTCAGCTTATTTAACTAAATGTAAGAAAAGGGCATGTACAAAGGGGGAAGGAAATCGCAGAAAATGATCACGTAAAACTGATTAAGACTGAGTAGGGAGGGACCAGTAGATGGTGTAATGGCTATGTCGCTGGACTCCCACATAATCGACTGTGGTTTGAGTTGTGGACCGGATGGCTTAAACTCACGCCAGGCGAGTATGCGTGTACGTCCAAGATCCCAAGAGGAGAATGAAGAAGAAGGGATTGCAGCATGGTGATTTCTCGCTCTTTGTCTCTTTCTGGTGAGCACACACACCCTATAATAAAAACCTCTCAAAACAAACAAACAAACAAACAAACAAAAACCAACCCCAAAAGGTTATAAAACCTCCATAACTGGTGAACCCAAGTGAAGAGGAATCTAAGAGAAGAGTGAAGGGGTATTAATTTAAATAATAAAACTTTTCTATAGATGTGAATGTTTTAAAAAAGTTTAGGATAATAACATGGACTGTAATAGGGACTGGACAATAATTTTTTAAAAATATGAAAATAGTATTAGATCGTCGGAAAAGTCATGATGCATTTTTCCAACAATCTAACCGTTACAAATGATAGTACCCTTACTTTTAAAAAAATAATTTATTTAATTTTATTTATTATTATTATTTTTAAAATTTTGCTATACACAGGCACTCACCAGACAGAGATAAAACAAGTCACCAGATCTACATACTGGTCCCAGAGCCCTTATTTATAAAAGATGTAGGCTCAGTATTTTTTTTTAATTATTTAACTTTATTTATTTCACTGTTTGTTTATTTATTTAAA
>NW_006203824.1:307688-308964 GCF_000334495.1 Tupaia belangeri chinensis | reverse complement strand
CATCCCCCCTGGGGAGTGATTTCTCGCTTTCTGTCTCGCTGTCTCTCTCTGTCTTTCTGGCAAGCGCACGCACCCTGTAGCAAAAACGCAAAAACCTCTCCAAAAAAAAGCAAGCAAGCAAGCAAGCAACCCGCCAGGTCTAGGACTCGAACCACAGTCGGCCATATGGGAGAGTCCAGTGCCCTTAATCACCACACCACCTGCTGGCCCCGAGACTCATGTATTTAAAGGTAAGATTAATCACACCTGCAACTTACTTTCACAAAGATTAAGGGAAAAAATAAGTGGATATAAAGAAGAAATACCTTACTACTACCACCATTCTGTTCTTTGATTTCTAGTTGTTTTGTAGCTTCTTGTTTCTTTCTTCTTTTCTTAGTTTTCTTTTAACTCTAGATATTTCTCTAGGGTTATGCTTTTAATTCCTTAGATTTATTTTTTCTACATCTACCATTTTTGCTTTTGTGTTTACCATGAGGATTATAAGAAAACATCTTATAGTTTTAATAGATTATTTAAAGCTAGTAACAACTTAACTGTGATCACATTTAAAAGTCTATACTTTATTACATCTCAATTTCCATTTAAAATTTTCTATATCACCGGGCCAGCAGGCAACGTGGTGGTTAAGGGCACTGGACTCCCACATGGCCAACCACGGTTTAAGTCCCAGACCTGGTGGCTTACTTTCTCACTTTCTCTCCCCCTCTCTCTCTCTGTCCCCCTTTGGTCAAATTAAAACAAATAAGTAGTGGCTGGCAGGTGGCATGTGTGGTGGTTAAATGCCCTGGGTTCCCATGTGGCCAACTGCAGTTTGTGTCCTAGACCTGGTGACTCTCTCATTTTCCCTCTCTCTCTCTCTGGTAAAACTGGAAAAAAAAAAAAAAAAAAAAAAAGAAATTAAAAAAAAAAGTTAAATACAATAATTCTTTTAAAATTTCTTATCATGGGGACCAGCAGTTAGTGCAATGACTATGTCGCTGGACTCCCATGTAGTTGACCGCGGTTCGAGTCCAGACCCGGTAGCTTAAACTCACGCCAAGCACGTGTGCGTGCGTGCCCAAGATCCCACCCAAGAGGAGAATGGAGGAAAAGGGATTGCGGCGTGGCCATCTCCTCTGGGGGGTGATTTCTCGCTTTCTACCTCTGTCTCTCTCTGTCTTTCATGCGCCCTATAGCAAAAACCTCTCCAAAAAAAAGAAAAAAAATTTCATATCACAATTTACATTTCATATATTGTGTCTCTCTAACAAATCATTGTAGCTATTATTATAAT
>NW_006203824.1:305364-307614 GCF_000334495.1 Tupaia belangeri chinensis | reverse complement strand
AAGAGGGAAAGAAAGCATATCCTTCATCTTAAGGACAAAAGCCAGAAGTCACATGTATTGCTTATGCCCCAATCTCATTGACCAGAATCTCTGCATCTGGCCAAACAGAGCTGCTGGGAAGTCTGGCAAATGTAGTCTCAGCGTAGCAGTTGGGAAGCTAAATTTTGGGTGAGCTACTATTAAGGAAGAAGAGAATGGATATTAATGGATACTTGGCTGCCTCTAGCTTGTTATTGTGCTATGTGGCCTTCTTCAGGAAGTTTTTCCTCCTACTCTGCCATAGCCTATGAATTCCCATGGTCTCCTGTATTTGGCACGGGCAACTGTGAGTGCTATGTTCCACTGTGTGAAGCTTCATGAAGCCAGAGACTGCATTCATTCTGTTTGCCACTGTAAACAGGTGCTCTGGCACCTGGTAGATGCTTAATACATATGTATTGGGTTGGCCCCATAGAACACGTGCATTGAGAGTCAAATCCCACATGGCCCTGACAGCTTGAAAAACATATTGGGCACTTGTGCATGCATGTCCCAAATCCTGATAAGATGAAGAAATGGAGGCCAAAAAAAAAAAAAAAAAAAAAAAAAAAAGATTCGTGGAAAAATGAAATTAAATGTTTATTTTGATGTAAAAAATATCTTAAATCCATGCATGCTTTTTTTCATAATATACTTTCTCCATGAACTTTCTGAAGAACCTGCATATAGTGATTATAGTTCAAGTTGAATCTTATTAAAATGGAGGGGGGGCTCGCCATGCACGGGGACACCCTTACTGCAGCATCGACGTTAGCGGGTGAGTCTCCGTTGGGGTCTGCCAGCATTGAAATGACACTAATCATGATGGTTTCCACGGTGTGAATTGGGAGCCAGCGTTCCTCTGGCTTTTCATAACCGTATTTATCTTCCCCAGGCTCATGAAGAATAGAAATGCACACATCACCATTTTTATCAACTGCAAAATGAGAGAATAAGAGTTTCAATGATTAATATATTGCTAATTTAATTACGCATAAAATATCCACTAATGTTAGCCTGATTCACATCATTAATACCTACATAAAACATCACATACTGGGAACCAGCAGTTAGCGTAATTGCTATGTTGCTGGACTCTCACATAGTCGACCACAGTTCGCGTCCCGGACCCAGTGGCTTAAAACTCACTCTGGATGCGTGTGCGTGTGTGCCCAAGATCCCGAGAGGAGAATGGAGGAGAAGGGATTGCGGCGTGACCATCCCCTCTGGGGAGTGATTTCTCGCTTTGTCTCTATGTCTCTCTATGTCTGCCTGGTGAGCACACGCGTCCTATAGTGAAAATCTCTCCAAAAAACAAACAAACAAAAAAACAAACAAACAAACAAAAAACACCACATACTCACAGAAGTTAACTTCCAAATTGGAATATACTAACACTTTAGGAAGATGACAGAGCTTACCAAACCCACCTAAAAAAAATTCCAGAGAACTTTAAGTCATCTTTTTTATTTGTATAAAACTTTTCAGATATCGAGATCAGCAAATGGCGTAAAGGCTACATCGCTGGACTCCCGTGTAGTCAACTGCAGTTTCAAGTTACGGACCCGGTGCCTTAAACTCATGCTGGACGTGTGTGTGTGTGTGTGTGTGTGTGTGCATGTGCGCGCACGCACACCCTCCCAAGATCCCAAAAGGAGAATGGAAGACAGGGGATTGCGATGTGGCCACCCCGCCCCCACCCCCCAGGGGATGATTTCTCGCTTTGTCTGTCTTTCTGATGAGCGTACGCAGCCTCTAGCAAAACCCTCTCCCCCTTAAAAAAAGTAAGTATAAGGGGCTGGTAGGTGGCGTAGTGGTTAAGGGCACTGGACTCCTATATGGCCGACCGTAGTTCAAGTCCCAGACCTGGCAGCTTGCTTTCTCACTTTCTCTCCTCCCCCCCTTCTCTGTCCCTCTCTGGTATAATTAAAAATGAATAAATAAAGTTAAATAACTTCTTAAGAAAAGAAAAAACTTAAATTAAATTTTAAAACAATTTAGAGCCAGCAGGTGGCATGGTGGCTAAGGTGATGTATACTCTCACATGACTGACCTTAGTTTGAGTCCTAGACCTGGTGGCTTGCTTTCTCACTTTCTCTCTCTTTCTCTCTCTGGACAAATTAAAATAAATGAATGAATAAATAAAATTAAATAAGTTACTATTTAAATAAATAAAAAAAAAAAAAAAAAAAAAACGGGCGGGCGGGGAGTAGGGGGGGTAAGGACCCGGGC
>NW_006203824.1:275077-305118 GCF_000334495.1 Tupaia belangeri chinensis | reverse complement strand
TCTGGTCAAATTAAAATTAAATGAATGAATAAATAAAGATAAATAAATAAATAAATAAATCTGGTCAAATTAAAATTAAATGAATGAATAAATAAAGTTAAATAAATAAATAAATAAATAAATATGTTACCTAAAATGAAAATGCAAGATCAAGAGGCAAGAATAACATAAAAATTGATAACATTATAATGTTCGGCACAAAGATTATTGTTGTATGTAGTTTTCCTTACTTATTGCATAATAAGCATTTTTCTCAACTTACTTTGAAAACATCAAAAGTTTGGGATGGGCCCATGGCAGGGCGGTTAGGGTACCTGGATTCTACCTGACTGAATGCAAAGTTCGAGCCCGGACCCCAGTGGCTTGATAAAACACACCCAGCACATGTGTACAAGGAAAGAGATATGGAGAAGAGACTACAATGTAACAATCGTGGGGGGGAGGGCAGGGGGGGTGATGGGGAGGGTGCGTACTCACTTTCCTTCTCTGTCGCTCTCTGCAGGCACAGGGATTTTTAAGTAATTAAGTAACCAAGTAAGTAAATAAACCAGTAACTAAGTGAGTTTGTGCAGGATTAGCCTTGTAACCTAGAGACCTTATACAAATGGTTAAAGGAATCAGATCTCTGGGACCAGCAGTTGGAGGCTATGTCTCCCATGTAGTTGACCACAGTTCGAGTCCCAGACCCGGTGGCTTAAACTCATGCTGGGCATATGTGCATGTGTGTCCAAGATTCCAAGAGGAGAATGGAGAAGAGATTACAGTGTGGCCATCTCCCCGGAGGGTGATTTCTCACTTTCTGTCTATCTTTCTAGAGAGTGGTGTAATGGTTACATCGCTGGACTCCCACACGGTTGTACATGGTTCAAATTCTGGACCTAGTGGCTTAAAACTCACACCAGCCATGTGTGCATGCACACCCAAAATTTTGAGAGAAGAATGGAGGAGAAGGGATTGTTGCATCGCCATCCCTCCAGAGGGTGAATTCTCACTTTCTGTCTCTCTGGTAAGCGCATGTGCCCTCTAGCAAAACTCTCTCTTAATAACAATTAAAAAAAAAAATCAATCCTTATTTCCCCCTAACCTCTCCCTCTAGCTGAGACAACCACTCAGCTACTTTTGTTCTCTACAAATGTGCCTACTCAATACTTCATACAGCTACACTTCACTGAATGACCTGCTTAATGAACACTCAGACTTATGACCAGTGTGGGGAACACCATTTCTAAGCCTTTGTCACATTTCCACAGTTGGTTAGTACTCATTACACGAAGCATTCGCAATCATGCAAGTCTACATCTTGCTTATGAATATGTACTTTATTGTATACCCATAGTGGCAGAATAAATAAATATGACAGGCCAGACTTAAATTGTAATGTCTTGTCACTTTCTGATGCTTATCTAATGTATGCTTTTTGTTTGAATAGAACCACATTATTCCTTTTTTTTTTTTTGGAGAGGGTTTTTTGCTATAGGGTGCGTATGCTCGCCAGACACACAGAGAGAGACAGAGAGACAGATAGAGAGAAATCACCCCCTAGGGGGGATGGCCATGCCGCAATCCCTTCTCCACTCTCCTCTCGGGATCTTGGGCACGCACGCACACGCGCCCGGTGTGAGTTTTAAGCCACCAGGTCTGGGACGCGAACCGTAGTCAACTACATGAGAATCCAGCGACATAGCCATTACACTAACTGCTGGTCCCAAAAAGAAAGAGGAAAAAAAAAAGTAACAACAAATGAAATTAAATAAATAAATAATCCTAAACAAAATTTTCTCTACTTCTTTCCTCATCAATACTTGCTATTATCTTTTTGTAGCCATTCTAGTAGGTTTATAAAGGGTATCTCATTCTGATTTCAATTCTATAATTACTTTTTTTAATGGCCAGTCAATCTTAAATTATTCTCCATTCTCCCCCCCCCGCCCCACGGCTAATGGTCAAGAAGTGAGAAAAACTAAATTGTCCTTCCTACCATTTTTTTTTTTTTTTTTTTTTGTGCTAGCCAGAAAGAGAAAAACAGAGAGACAGAAAGCGAGAAATCATCCCCCAGGGGGAATGGCCATGCCGCAATCCCTTCTCCTCCACTCTCCTTTCAGCATCTTGGGCACGCACGCACACACGCCTGGCGTCAGTTTAAGCCACTGGGTCCAGGACTCAAACCGCAGTCAACTACATGGGAGTCCAGCAACACAGCCATTATGCCAACTACTAGTGCCTCTTTTTTATTTTTGAGAAGAATGATTTTATTTATTCATTTATTTCATATTAATTTGACCAGAGAGGGACAGAGTGAGAGCGAGAGAAAGAGAAAGCTAGAAAGCAAGCCACCAGGCCTGGGACTCAAACCGCAGTTGGCCATGTAGGAATCCAGCAACTTTAACCACCACCCCACCTGCCGGCCCCCATCTTTATCCTTTAAATATACTTTAAAATACATCAGTATCCATCAGTAACCATTTCCATGAGTTCTGCAAGCCACTCTAGAAAATTAATCAAACCTAAGGAAGGATGAGGGTTATGAGAACACCAACCTGTCACTGGTCAGTGAGAGGTTCTGGAGGCACGGACTTGGGACTGGTGTCTGAAACAGGGGTACTCTTGGGGGAATGAGATCACAACTGTGGGACCCAACCTATCTCCAGGTTTATAGCATCAGAACTGAATTGAGTTAGGGGATGCCAAGCTGGTATCCACTGAAGAACTGCTTGCTTGCTGGTGGGGAAAAGTTCCCACACTCTGGGATCATAGAAGTGATCTATGTTGAAAGAGAAGGGAATAGATGACTCTATTTCTGACTCCCTGTACTCCGTTTTGTGTCTTTTTTTTTGGGGGGGGGAGGTTTTTTTGCTATAGGGAGGAGCATGCGCTCGCCAAACAGAGACAGACAGAGAGACAGAAAGCAAGAAATCACCCCCCAGGGGGGATGGCCACACCACAATCCCTTCTCCTCTAGGGATCTTGGGCACGCACGCACACACAGCCAGTGTGAGTTTAAGCTACCGGGTCCAGGACTCGAACCGCAGTCCATTACGTGGGAGTCCAGCAACATAGCCATTACGCTAACTGCTGCCCACCCCCCTTTTTTTGAGAGCGAGATTTTTGCTATAGGGCACATGCGCTCCCTGGACACAGAGAGACAGAAAGCAAGAAATCACCCCCCAGGGGGGATGGCCACACCACAATCCCTTCTCCTCCATTCTCCTCGTGGGATCTTAGGCACACATACACATATACCCAGTGTGAGTTTTAAGCCACCAGTCTAGGACTTGAACCATGGTTGACTATGTGGAAGTCCAGCAATATAACCACTACATCATCTGCTGGTCCCTCCATTCCATATTTCTAACAAATACTTATTCATTCATTAGCATCTGACCTTTACTTATGTTAATGCATGTGTGTTTAGCAGGTGGCGTGATAATTAAGGCACTATACTCCCACATAGCTGACTGAGGCTGGAGTCCCAGACCTGGTGGCTTGGAAAACATGCCAGGTGTGTACGCACGCCTGCTGAAAATCCCAACAGAAGAACTGGGAAGGGACTGCAGTGTGGCCACAATGACCCCTGGTGTGTGTGTGTGTGTGTGTGTGTGTGTGTGTGTGTGTGTGTGTTTTCTCCTCTCCTTCTGTCTCTCTCTAGGAAGCACATGCACCCTATGTCAAAAACAAAACAAAATAATAAGAATAATTAGTGAAGATCATACAAAACAGGGCCAAAAGTCCAGGGAGACATTATAAACACAGCTTCTGTACTCCAGCCTTTGGCTCACACAGTGAATCTGCAACAGCAGATCATCTCTGAGTAAAGAAGTCAAGGTCATCACTTCTGGCAAAGCACTACTGGATGCTTTCCCAGCTTGAAATATACAGCATGGTATTTTAGCTTAAGGAGGCTCTAATCATGTCCTAAGAGCTCTAGAGGTAACTACTGGTAAATTCTGGGGTTTTGTTTGTTTGTTGAAAGATTTTTTGCTCTAAGGTGCATGCACTCACTGGAGAGACAGAGAGAGCTAAAAAGTGAGTAATCCTCAAGAAGGGGGTGGTCACACTACAATCCCTTTTCCTCCAGTCAACTCTTGGGATTTTCGGCAGGCACACACATTCGCCTATAAAGAATTTTAAGCCACCAAGACTGGGACTTGAATCGTGATTGACTATGCTGGTGTCCAGCAACTCAACCAATCGTGATTGACTATACTGGTGTCCAGCAACACAACCATTACTCCCATATAATTCTGTTTAAACAACTTTGACAAACAGTTTTTTAATAAATACTTGAATGGCTACTTTACTATATTCTGGTGTCTTTTTACAAAACTACTAATATTAGACATCCTTGACTAAATTAATTCTAAAATAAACCAATTTCAGATAATGTTAAGACAACATTTTTAAAATTATTTATTTAATTTTATTTATTCACTCATTTATTTTTAATTTGATCAGAGAGAGATACAGAGATAGAGAGGGAAAGTGAGAAAGCAAGCCACCAGGTCCGGTACTCGGTCCAGCACCTTAACCACCATGCCACCTGCTGGTCCCAAGACAAATTTTTATGATAATCTAAAAGTGCTGAAGGAGATGAAAAGTAAAACCCACTAGTTTTCCTTGGGTCTGCTTCATGACCATTTATGAAGACTGTGGCCATATGTTCTACATTATTTTGTCTACACACGGTCAATTTAAAATGGATATTCTGTCTTCTTGCCAGGATTTTTAAAACTGGGTTAACAGATGAAACAATACCTGAGAAACAAATATACAGTATGCTATTTTATCTGATCCCTTATAAGGTAGGTGGAAACATTCCTTTTCAAAGGTGAGAATATGGAAAAAAACTTAAGAGTTGCCCTTGGTCTAAAAGGTAAGATGAGGAAATACATATTAAAAACCCAGGTTTAATTATTTCTATTAGACTCTGTAACAGCCAGTGTCACTTGAAACCTTGGAGATGATGTTCTCGATGACAAACTCCCTCAGTACTGACTGCTATAGCCTGGCCTCTAGTTTGGAACACTGAGAGTCTCAAAAATAGCTAAAAACTAAGTAAGTAGGCAAAAAGCCACTTCCCTATACCATCTGATACTCCCTTATCTTTTCAAGCATTTGGTACAAGGCTGTGTGTATGATGAACACTACAAACTTAGTACAATTGCAAAGCAGTTTTATCAAAAACTACCTCTTTTCTTATTGACAGGTCGTCATCTCTGCAAATGGAAAAGTAAAACTAGATGAACTTACCATTTGGGTGCCAGATTTCTGTAATGAATTTCATTTTAGGAGGCCGGAGGGGATAATCTTTTGGGAAAGTGAGATGAGCCTTAAAAACACCACCTTCACTGGAAAAAAAGAAACAAAAACAAGTTCTTGCCTATAAGTTCCTGCTTATAGGTATACAATCATTAAAACAAATATAAAATAAGGTTGCTGGTGCTAATGCTAAAAATGAAATAAATAATCTTGATTCCCAATATCCAGTTATTTATTCAAATATCCAGTTTAATAAACTGTTATACCTACCACCTTATTAAACTCACGAAGACTAGTAAAAATGGAAAAAACTGTTTGCTTAGAAAAGGTATGCCAATCAGGTCACATTATTGCTATGCTATAATAGCAGCTCCTCTACAGTGATCTCTAACTATCATTCTTCTCTTTATTCTAGTCAACATTCTCTCAGTTCCCCGAACACACAGAAATCTCTCTCTCTTAAAGCTAATGGACATTTTATTACTCTCTGTCTGGGAACAGACATCCTGCTTCCTTTCACCCTTCCACTTATTCATTCATTTTTGTACCAAATATTTATTCATCACTGTGCATCAAGCAGTGAATAAAATATATTATTTTTTTTTAATTACTTAATTTCATTTATCATTATCGTTATTCTTCAATTTGCTATAGAGTATGCAGGGTCAAGAGAGAGAATGAGACAGAGAAAGTCAGAAGCCAAGCCACCAGGTCTGGGACTCGAACCACAGTCAGCCACATGGGAGTACAGCACATCAACAACCACACTAATTTTGCCCTCCAAACTGTATTCTAAAGGAGTTTATACTCTAGATGTTCCAAAACAGTGCTGTAAGAAAACTTGTCCAGTGCTAGAGGTGTTCTGTATTGGTGTTGACCAGTATGGTAGCCGCTAACTACCCTGAAACATGGTGAATGCAAGTGAGTAACTAAATCTGTTACAGTATCTAATTTTTAGAGATTACTTAATTTTGTGAGGGTTTTTCTAAAAGAATTATTTATTTATTTAATTCCATTTATTATTAGTATTTTTTAATTTGACCAGACTTAGAGAGAAAGAAAGAGAAAGGGAAAGCAGGAAAGCAAGCCACCAGGTCTGGCACTCAAACTGCAGTCAGCCAAATGGGAATCCAGCACCCTTAACCACCATGCTACCTGTCGGCCCCTAATTTTGTTTATTTTTCAACTTGACCAGAGAAATAAGGAAAGTGAAAAAGCAAGCTGCCAGACCCAGGACTCGAATCACAGTCAGCCATGTGGGAGTCCAACGCCTTAACACTGCAAACCTACCGGCACCTAGTTTATTTGATTTTAATAAACAAAGGTGGCTAGTGAGTGCATACACTGTCATGTAATAAAAATTGTTCTAAAATAACAAAACAGTGAGTTCAATACATTAACATCTAAAAGCAAAGGGATCAAGTCTGCCTTAAGTTGAGGGCAAAAATGGCTAAATTCCTGACTGCTGGCCTTGGTACTAAATGTCACCTGCACATGAAATACCCTTTTCCCTTTGTCTTCTGATCAATGTTTGATATTCAGCTTAAATGCTATCTAGAAAGAAAGATTTTACTTGACTACCACTAAACTAACCATTAGTCTCCATATCACCTCTTTTAAGTTCTCTACTGCAGGAGCAATCTGGACATCTGACTCTTCTTATGATCCAAGGTACACCCCAGTACAGCAGAGTGATATGACGGTGCTTACTTTCAATCAGTAAGAAATAGAACTCTCAGCTCATTACCATGGTGCTCATTCACCAAACAGAAGCACATCAATTCCCTGGTTGTGCTATTCTATGTGAAGAGTTACAGGGAACCAGCAGTTAGTGTAATAGCTATGTCGCTGGACTCCCATGTAGTCGACTGAGGTTTGAGTCCCGGACCTGGTGGCTTAAACTCACACCGGGTGTGTGTGCGTGTGTGCCCAAGATTCCGAGAGGAGAACTGAGGAGAAGGGATTGCGGCGTGACCGCAATCACCCTGGGGGATGATTTCTCGCTTTCTGTCTCTATGTCTCTCTCTGTCTGTCTGGTGAGCGCACGCACCCTATAGCGAAAACCTCTCCAAAAAAAAAAAAAGAGCTACAATAGGGAACAGTCCAAGATCACTGAGGAACTGGTCATTTAGTGGTAGATGGAAAATATCAAGAAAAATATCAGCAATAAGCATAGTCATAGAATAGTATGAGAAATCTACTGTTAAATTTTTAAAAGTGGTTATAATAATAAGCCCATTTATCTTTTTCTTTAAGAATTATTTTTTATTTAATTTTACTATTTATTTATTTATTTTAATTTAACCAAGAGGGACAGAGTAAGTGAGAGAGAGAAAGAGCGAGAAAGTGAAAGAGCAAACTGCCAGGTCCAGGACTCAAACCATGGTTGGCCATGTGGGAGTCCAGTGCCCTTAACCACCACACCACCTAATGGCCCCAAGCCCATCTGTCTTTAAGAAGAAAGAGTGAGAGTGTGTTTGTGCACATACAGAAAAATGGATGGAAACAGACATAATACATAATAATGGTTATCTAGAGCACAGAACTAGAGATTTTTACTTTCTGCTTTACACATTTCTATATAGCTTGAATTTTTAAATTTGCTAGGGTCTGTGTGCTCAAAACACACAGAGAGAGAATATCACCCCTCGAGGGGATGGCCACATCATAATCTCTTCTCCTCTTGGGATTTTAAGCACACATGCACATGTACCAGGCACATATTTCAAGAAACTCAGTCCAGGATTTAATGCACAGTCATGTGGAATCCAGCTGCCTTAACCTCCACACTATCTGCTGGCGCCATCTTGAGTTTCAACTGCGACAATTTATTTATTTATTTATTTTGGGGGGAGAGATTTTGCTATAGGGCACATACGCTTGCCAGAGAGACACAGAGAGACAGAAAGCAAGAAATAATCCCCCAGGGGAATTTCCACGCCACAATCCCTTCTCCTCCAGTTTCCTCTTGGGATCTTGGGCACACATGCACACATGCCCGGCATGAGTTTAAGTGACTGGGCCCGAGAACCATGGTCAACTACATGGGAGTCCAGTGACATAGCCATTATGCCAACTGCTGGTCCCACAATTTGTTATTTTTTTTAAAGACAGATTTTTGCTATAGGGCGTATGTGCCCACCATAGAGTCAGAGAGACAGAAAGCGAGAAATCACCCCCAGGGGGAAGGCCACATCACAGTCCCTTTTCCTCCATTCTCCTCTTACAATTTTAGACACACATGCACTTGCGCCCAGCCTGAGTTTAAACTGCTGGGTCCAGGACCTGAACCATGGTCGACTAAACGGGAGTCCAGCAACGTAGCCATTACACCATCTGCTGGTCCTGTAAGTATTTTTTTTTATTGACTTTTTCTAATCATAACAGCAAGACAGTGAGCAGGAATAGATTTAAGTTCTAAAAAGAGATATAGATTATTAATAAATACTTCAAAACAGGAAAGGCCACGTTACACTGAAAGTATAAAAAGTCAATAACCTCAATAATGTAATGTTTATAAAAAGCAATAGGGAAAAGACTACAAAAGACTGAAGAATGAATATGGGAAGAATGAATATGGTAATAAAGTACAAACGTAATGAACGGGACAATTTATCTACATTTAACAGTCAAAAGTCAAAGATGGGGACCAGCAGTTACTGTAATGGCTATGTCGCTAGACTCCCACGTAGTCGACCATGGTTCGAGTCTCGGACCAAGTGGCTTAAAACTCACGCTGGGCATGTGTGCATGCGTGCCCAAGATCCTGAGAGGAGAACAGAGGAGAAGGGATTGTGGCGTGGCCATCCACCCTGGGGGGGGATTTCTTGCTTTCTGTCTCTCTGTCTCTCTCTGTCTGTCTGGCGGAGCGCACGCGCCCTATAACAAAAACCTCTACAAAAAAAAAAGTCAAAGATGATGATGAGGGCCTGCCAGGTGGCCTGGTGATAAAGGCAGCTGGATCCCATGTGGGTAAAAGCATGTTTCAAGTCCTGGACCTAGTGGCTTAAAAAATATGCTGGGGCATGTACAAACATGCATAAAATCCCATAAGAAAAATGGAGAAGGGACTGTACTATGGCCATCCCCCTGGAGGGGATTTCTCTTCTGTTCTCTTACTGTCTTCAACAAGCACACGCACCCTATAACTGAAAAACAACAACAAAAAAGTTTAAAAACCATAAATACAAAAAAAGTGCAAAGCATCTATGTAAAAGGTCATCAAAACAGTGGCACCAAAGCCAAGGCACTTAATAATGTCAAGGAATAGCACTGGAATAAGGTTAGCTTCATCAGAGCGCTCGATTTACGATACATCCACTCAAAAGCCTCAAAGTAGCTGATCAGAATAGTCATCATAGAAAACTGCCTTAGTATCTCTCTAAACTGTTTTCAACCTACAAATGTCAACCAAATTTACAGAATAGGCTTACCCTAAAGATTTAAAAAGCACAGAATTTTTATTCTATCTGAAATTACCTCACCTGGTCTGAAATGACCAGACAATTTATTATCACTTTCCTCCCTTTTGTGGATCCCTCATCTCCAGTTTACCTGTGGAAATTCTACCTGCATTTTTTTTTTTTTGCAAAGTCTAACTCAGTAGTACCCGACTTATGGGTACAAACTTCCAGTGAACCAAATTACAGCAAGAAAGAACCCCAAAATCCACAGGGTACAAAAACATTGTAAGCTAAACATTAACATGCCACATGTTAACTAATTTCCAAATATACAAAGATGGCAGTGTAGGGAGCAAGATGAATGTCTATCTATTTTATTCACCATGAATTACTAATAGTACAGTTACTAGCAAGCAGTTTCACATTTGAAAAGGCTGTAAAACCTATTCTTGATGGGGCCTGAAGGCGGTGTGGTGGTTAAAGGCGCTGTACTCCCACATGGCCAATTGTGGTTCAAGTCCCAGACCTGGTGGCTTGCTTTCTCACTCTCTCTCTCTCTCTCACTCTGTCCCTCTCTAGTCAAATTAAAATAAATAAGTAAATAAAGTTAAATAAAATAAATTCTTTTTTTTTTTTTTTTAAAAAAAGGAAGAAACCTATGCTTGGTTCAAGTTTCTTCAATGAAGCCTCCCTTACTGTTGTGTTTGTTTGTTTGCGCTCTGTTGGGTTTGGGGACACCCCCCCCACACACACACACACACACACACACCCAGTGTGATTTTCAAACTGCCAGGCACTAGACTAGAACCATAGCCACGTGGGAATCCAGTGCCTTAACCACCATGCCACTTGCTGGCTCCTCCCTTACTGTTTTTGTATTAAACTATAAAAATCTTGGTCATCTGTGTACTGGTGGTTGAGGGGGAGGGGAGACCTAGATCCCACATGGCTGTCTGTGGGCAGTTCAAGTCCTGGCCCCAGCGGCTTTGGAGACTCGCTGGGTGCATGTGAGTGTGTGCCCAAAATGTCAGGACAGAGAAAAAGAGAAGGGATTAAGATGTTACCATGCCCTAGTGGGAGATGCTTTATATACCACCTGCCCCCAGCAAGGATATGTATTCTCTGGCAAACAAATCTTACAAAGGTCACATCTTATCCTCCTGCCATATGTATCTTATTTAAATGGTATATTATATGCTGTCCTGTGAAATTTTGTTCAGTATTACTTTTTAAATTCATATCCCTCTTGGCACCTATTTTGTCTCATTTATTTATCTGCCATATTCTATAATTATCTATTCTGATGTTTTATTTCTTCCAAATTCTTTTTGCTATTATAAGCAATAAAACATGTAACATTCTAAACATTTCCAAAGCATAAGGTTTTTAATCCTAGAAACAAAACCACAAAGACCAAATTTAAAGTATTCAAAGTCATTCAACTAATAAAAGCTCCACACTTAGGTAGCTAAGCCAAGGCAGCATCCCCAAGTCCATTTTCTGAAGCACTATGTGATAAATGAACAGCATTGCTACTGATCAGTCATTTTCTCAGCAACACAGACACTACATTCACTGCCTCCAGAATTTAATTACAGCACTTGTGACTTGTGCCTTGAAGTCTTACACAGGAGTATAAAAGAATTTCATAATAGATGTAATACATCTACTATAGATGAGATAAACTAACAGAATCTGGCAACTGTAACCAGTCAGTTTGGTTAGCTGACACTCTATACTCAGCCAAGGTAAGGCAATACTATACAACATACTTTAACTCTTAACATTTCCAAATTTTTCATGCCATTGCTACTGGTAAGAAACAAAATAAAACATACTCCTTGAATAGACAGCCACTGGTGAGGAAAGAAAAGGAGAGTTAGAGGGCCAGCTGGTAGTGTAGTGCTTCGAGTGACTAGATCCTACATGACCAACTCTGCAGTTCAAGTCCTGGACTCAGTGGCTTCACAGACATGCCAGCCCATGTGCATGTGTGTCCAAAATCTCAAAAACAAAACCGGAGGAGAAAAGATTACAGCATGACCACTCACCTGCTAGAGGGGCCAGCAGGTGGCATGGTGGTTAAGGACACAGACTCGACATGGCCAACAGTGGTTCAAGTCCCAAACCTAGTGGCTTCCTTTCTCACTTTTGCCCTCTCTAGCTTTGTCCCTCTAGTCAAATTTACATAAATAAACAGATAGATAAGTTGAATGAAATGATTCTTTTTAAAAAGCACTAGACATACTCAATAATAGAAAATAAAAATTCACTACTATATGAAAATAGGTATAATGAATAAATTAATATTCATGGAACAGTCTCAATGATTAGGTTATGGAAGAAGTCATGACCTAGTTTTCCACGTTTTTCTATACAAAACTGAGTCATGCCTTTCCTGACAAGCTAATAAAAGAAACTCCTGAGTATACCAGCCACTGACTACATAAACTATAAAGACTGAAGAGTGCCCTCTAGTGATCAAATGAAGGCTAATAATCACACCATGAAATACACCTGATTTGACAGAATTTTGGTACAGTGCTATTTCTATGATTTAACTATTAAAGTGATAAATCCGATCCTTAAGTTTGGGTACCACCTAAGCCCATACTAACTTATTTTCAGTATTATAATCCCTCTTTCCCCATTACAAGCCTCTGCTTCCCTTCACAGGCAGTTATTCACAGAAAGGTCGATGTAGTCATGTTCAAGAGTGCTCAACAAATGACTCTAAGCATGGCCTGTTTCTACCCTCTTCACTCCACTGAGGTAACTATGAGAACATTAACTTCCTTACTGTGAAAGCAACAAATACCTTTTTAAGTATTCTATTAAATACTTGATTTTTGGTAACACTTTAAAAGGCTCACTTTGCGGCCTACAGATGTTGTAATGGTTACATTGCTGGACTCCCACATGGCAGACAGCAGCTGGAATCTCGGATCTGGTGGCTTGAAATTCACTCCAGCCATGTGTGTGTGCATGCCTAAGATCCCAGGAGGAGAATGGAGGAGAAAGGATTAATTACATTATAGCCATACCCCCTGGGAAGATGATTTCTCACTTTCTCCCTCACTGTCTCTGTCTGTCTGTCTCTGGCAAGCACACACACCCAAAGGAAAAAAACCTGAAACAAACAAACAAACAAATGGGGGACCAACAGATGGCACAGCAGTTATGTCGCTAGACCCCAATAGGCCAACTGCAGTTCAATTCCCGGACCTGGTGACTTCAAAATCATGCCAGGCATGTGTGTGTGCATGCCTAAGATCCCAGGAGGAGAGTGGAGAAGGGACTGCAGTGTGGCCATCCCCCCGGGGGGGTGCTTTCTCACTTTCTGTCTCTCTGTCTCTGTCTGTCTGGCAAGCGGACGCGCCCTATAGCAAATATCTCTCCAAAAAGAAAAAAGAAAAGAGGAACAGGGATCGGCACTTAGCGTAATAGGAGAAAGGACTCCTTCAGGGGGGATGGCAACACAATCCTTTCTCCATTCTTCTCTTGGGATATCTAGCAAACGTACACCTCTGGCATGTTCTTCAAGCCACTGAATCTACAACTCCAGCCATGTAGTCAGCCACCTGGGATCCAGCTACTTTAACCACCACACAACTGGATGGCTCAAGATCACCTATTTCTACCCCCCATTCTCAATTTCTATAAAAACCATAGGACTGTACTAGTCACTTATATATATTTATAGGTCATTATGCATCTTTTTTCAAAAAGAATTCTTTATTTAATCATATTTATCATTGTTGTTGTTGTTATTTAATTGATGAGGGGTTAAGTGACAAAGCAAGTCACCAGGTCTGGGATTCGAACTGTGGTGGGCCACATGGGTCTCTAGCACCTTAACTACCAAGTCACCTGCCAGCCCCTGTCATGATACATCTTATAAAACAATAAATAATGGGAACAGCAGTTGGTGTAATAGCTATACAGCTGTACTCCCATGTAGTCAACTGCAGTTCGAGTCCCAGACCCAGTGTCTTAAACTCATGCTGGGTGCATGTACGTGTGTGCCCCCAAATCCCAAAAGAATGGAGGAGAAGGGATTGTGGCATAGCCATCCCCCTGGGGGTGATCTCTCTCTTTCTGTCTCTCTCTGTCTTTCTGGTGAGCACACATACCCCATAGCAAAAACCTCTTCCGCAAAGAATGAATGAATGAATGAATGAATAAATAAATAAATAAATAATGCTAGTAAGTAAATTTAGGTCAGTCTATAAACAGAGCAGAAACTAAACTTGTGATCTTTGAATCTAGAAATATGTTGGGGAAATAAGATATTCTATGCTCATATTGTCCTTTCATACCACTACATTCTGTTATCTATCTTTAAATTGTTGATTATAAACTAGTAGTCAGAGGTCAGCAGGTCGTGTGGTGGTTGGAGCACTGGACTCCCACATGGCTGACCACAGTCTGAGTCCCCAACTGGGTGGCTCGCTTTCTCACTTTCCCTGTCTTTCGTTCTCTGTCTCTCTGTGGTAAATACAGGTGTCCTATACAGATTAAATAATAATCATAATAAATGAAATAAATACTTTCTTTTTTTAAAGAATTTTTTTATTTAACTTTATGTATTTGTTTTATTTATTTATTTAAATTTAACCAGAGAGGGACAGAGTGAGAAAGAAGAGAAGGAAAGTGAGAAAAGCAAGCCGCCAGGTCCGGGACTTGAACTGTAGTTGGCCACGTGGGAGTCCAGTGCCCTTAACCACCATGTACCTGCCGGCTACAAAATAAATAATTATTAAAAAAAAAAAAATGGTAGTCAGTTAACAGACTTCTATTTATTTATTTTAGATTTTTGCCACAGGGCACGTGCGTTTACCAGAGAAAGAGAAAGTGAGAAGTCACCCCCCCAGGGAGATGACCACACCACAGTCTCCTCTCATTTATTCTCCTTTTGAGATTCCGGGCATACACACATGCGTGCCCAGCATGTTTTTTCAAGTTACTGGATCCGGGACTTGAACTGCAGCATCAGCCTTGTGAGGTCCAGTACCTTAACCACCATGCTACCTGCTGGCATAGTTAATAGATTATTTTATGTATCACCAATCAATAACAATAACTTCTATAAACTAGAGAAAAGTGACCTTCAGTCAGACCAGTATTCTGGGGAGACTCATTAGAGAATCATTAAAATAGATGATATTTGAAGTTTTTTCTGTGTGTGTGATATTGTTCTGTGAAAATGTCCCACAAATAAACATCCAGTGCTTCAATGAAATGTTAAAGTGTTAAGAATGGTAAAGACTCTTCTTCCATTACCCTGCAAACACTAATCTAATTTCTGAGATACAAGTTAAAAAATAGGTTATTTATATATAACCTCACCATAAAGATGGCTCTCCTATAACATATTCCAGGTGTTGAAAATATCTCAATATAAAGTACTAGGTCACCGGGAGAAGTCATGACATGGTTTTCCATTTTTATGAAAAATGTTATCATTACTTTCCCCATGACCAAATATTATATACTTTTTTTAAAGCAGCAGGTTTTAGACATTAGAGCTTCAAACAGAACCCAAAAACCTAGACCTGATCAAATTCAATACAAATTATACTAGACACAGTGATTTCATCTGCTCTTTAAAAAAGTAGGACTGTACTAGTCACTTATATATATTTATAGGTCATTATGCATCTTTTTTCAAAAAGAATTCTTTATTTAATCATATTTATCATTGTTGTTGTTGTTATTTAATTGATGAGGGGTTAAGTGACAAAGCAAGTCACCAGGTCTGGGATTCGAACTGTGGTGGGCCACATGGGTCTCTAGCACCTTAACTACCAAGTCACCTGCCAGCCCCTGTCATGATACATCTTATAAAACAATAAATAATGGGAACAGCAGTTGGTGTAATAGCTATACAGCTGTACTCCCATGTAGTCAACTGCAGTTCGAGTCCCAGACCCAGTGTCTTAAACTCATGCTGGGTGCATGTACGTGTGTGCCCCCAAATCCCAAAAGAATGGAGGAGAAGGGATTGTGGCATAGCCATCCCCCTGGGGGTGATCTCTCTCTTTCTGTCTCTCTCTGTCTTTCTGGTGAGCACACATACCCCATAGCAAAAACCTCTTCCGGAATGAATGAATGAATGAATGAATAAATAAATAAATAAATAAATAATGCTAGTAAGTAAATTTAGGTCAGTCTATAAACAGAGCAGAAACTAAACTTGTGATCTTTGAATCTAGAAATATGTTGGGGAAATAAGATATTCTATGCTCATATTGTCCTTTCATACCACTACATTCTGTTATCTATCTTTAAATTGTTGATTATAAACTAGTAGTCAGAGGTCAGCAGGTCGTGTGGTGGTTGGAGCACTGGACTCCCACATGGCTGACCACAGTCTGAGTCCCCAACTGGGTGGCTCGCTTTCTCACTTTCCCTGTCTTTCGTTCTCTGTCTCTCTGTGGTAAATACAGGTGTCCTATACAGATTAAATAATAATCATAATAAATGAAATAAATACTTTCTTTTTTTAAAGAATTTTTTTATTTAACTTTATGTATTTGTTTTATTTATTTATTTAAATTTAACCAGAGAGGGACAGAGTGAGAAAGAAGAGAAGGAAAGTGAGAAAAGCAAGCCGCCAGGTCCGGGACTTGAACTGTAGTTGGCCACGTGGGAGTCCAGTGCCCTTAACCACCATGTACCTGCCGGCTACAAAATAAATAATTATTAAAAAAAAAAAATGGTAGTCAGTTAACAGACTTCTATTTATTTATTTTAGATTTTTGCCACAGGGCACGTGCGTTTACCAGAGAAAGAGAAAGTGAGAAGTCACCCCCCCAGGGAGATGACCACACCACAGTCTCCTCTCATTTATTCTCCTTTTGAGATTCCGGGCATACACACATGCGTGCCCAGCATGTTTTTTCAAGTTACTGGATCCGGGACTTGAACTGCAGCATCAGCCTTGTGAGGTCCAGTACCTTAACCACCATGCTACCTGCTGGCATAGTTAATAGATTATTTTATGTATCACCAATCAATAACAATAACTTCTATAAACTAGAGAAAAGTGACCTTCAGTCAGACCAGTATTCTGGGGAGACTCATTAGAGAATCATTAAAATAGATGATATTTGAAGTTTTTTCTGTGTGTGTGATATTGTTCTGTGAAAATGTCCCACAAATAAACATCCAGTGCTTCAATGAAATGTTAAAGTGTTAAGAATGGTAAAGACTCTTCTTCCATTACCCTGCAAACACTAATCTAATTTCTGAGATACAAGTTAAAAAATAGGTTATTTATATATAACCTCACCATAAAGATGGCTCTCCTATAACATATTCCAGGTGTTGAAAATATCTCAATATAAAGTACTAGGTCACCGGGAGAAGTCATGACATGGTTTTCCATTTTTATGAAAAATGTTATCATTACTTTCCCCATGACCAAATATTATATACTTTTTTTAAAGCAGCAGGTTTTAGACATTAGAGCTTCAAACAGAACCCAAAAACCTAGACCTGATCAAATTCAATACAAATTATACTAGACACAGTGATTTCATCTGCTCTTTAAAAAAGTATTTCCATTTTAGTTTGCCATGATAGTTTTAATTTTGATTAACTGAAAGAGCTCCATTTTGAAGATATCTATTCCATTATACTTACTAAAGTGTATCTGGAGGACCAATAATAAGAACTTCCCATCGGTAGAGATCATTGTCATCTATTAAACCTGCTGAAAAGCCTTCCACTGGATTTTTGTTGAGTTCTGTGGAAAAAGAAAAATTTGATCAAAACTTTTAAGCACCTGATTTTTACCTAACAAATAAATGACAGAACTTGACCATATGTGCTGTAATTTCTAAACTATTAAATGGATGTATCTTGCCAGACAAAATGCTCTCTTATGCCAAAACATGTCCATTCCATACCACAAAGAAGTCATGAGTATAGCAACTAACCAGAAGAGCAGCTGCAGCTGCTTTCTTACTTCAAGCTTGCTGTCCAGTCAGGCTCTTACCACTGTATGTGCATACAGTGGTCTTTAAGACAGTTTGTTACAATGCAGGTATCCAGCTCATCTCTCAGCACATATGGTTCAGAGGGCACCGGAAATCAAATCAAGACTGATAATTCTGGGATCAGATGGTGGCAGAGTATCAACACAACGTTTGTGATGCTGGACCATGTGAGAGGGTCCCAGGTTGGTGTCCAGGTCTCCCTGTGCAATGCCAGATGTGTGCCATGCCCCTGAACCAGGCTAGGTGAGACTGGGGGCAGCTTGCAGCATAGAGACCCTGTTAAGGACATCTGTCTCTACCCCTCCCTCCTCCTCATGTGTGAAATAAACAAACTTTAAAAACAAAGCTCAGTCAGGACCAGCAGCTGGCTTAATGGCTATGTCGCTGGACTCCCATGTAGTCGACCACAGTTCGAGTCCCAGACCTGGTGGCTTAAATTCACGCAGGGCGCGTGGTGTGTGCATGCTCAAGAGGATCCCAAGAGGAGAATGGAGAAGGGACTGTAGCGTGGCTATTGTTTTCTGCCTTTCTGGCGAGTGCACGTACCCTATAGCAAAATCCTCTCAAAAAACAAACAAACAAAACAAAGATCAGTAATTCTTATACTGTCATCTAAATTCAGGGAACGCTTTAGGAAACCTCTTATTGGGATTTACTGAATATAGCCAACTTTTTACTTACATTAATATTTGTATACCTACTTGACATTCCTCCACAGTCTGGAGGACACCACTACACACGGTGTTCCTAAGTGAGCTAATAGTCTGAGCACAGAGGCAGCAGAGTTCTCATCTGTCCTGCCTATGTGTGTTGACCTCTCTACCAGCCACAGCTCCCAGCACACCGAAGTGGCTTAGCAGTCAGAGACTACAGAAGTGGCTGCAGAACAATGAGGTTGTTTTCTATCTCTCTCTCTCTCTCCGCCTCCTTTTTTTTTTTTTTTTTTTTTAAAGATTTTTGATATAGGGCTCATGAGCTTGTCAGAGAGTCAAAAAGTAAGAAATCACTCCCCAGGGGAGATGGCCACCCCGCAATCCCTTCTCCATTTTCCCCTCAGGATTTTGGGTATCCAGGCAACACATGACTGGCATGAGTTCAAGTCACAGAGTCTGGGATTCGAACTGCAGTTGACTACACAGGAGTACTGCAACGTGACCATTATGCCATCTGCCAAGGTTTTTCTCTTTTAAAGAGTGCTCTGGCATGAAGAAAGAATGATGTGGGTAAGGTCAAGAACAGAATCAAGGAATGAGTGAGGTGAAGGCACACAAGCCAAGAGAAGACCTCAGAGGAGCAGGTAAGGAGCAGTACAGAGCCTGCGTGGTTTCAGAGACATGGAGTTTTATTAAGCAATGACCTACTGACGATGGACAGATCACATGAGGATTTTGAAAACAGTTTTAATGAGGTATAATTGAGATTCCGTAAAGTGCACGTACTTAAATTACACAATCTGGTAAATACTGATTTACCTATAACCTGTGAAGCCATCACCATATCAAAATATTTCCTTTCAATCAATCATCAACAAAATTATCAATTGTTTTACCTGCCAGTGAGTGCTGACTGGCTTAAATTAAAAAGTGGGACAAAGCGTGTGCAAAGGAAAGCAGTTCAGACAGGACTTCCTGGCAATCAGAACAGCTTTATATTTCTCGTATATATTGTAATACTTCCCATCATTCTCAGGAAGCTCAATTAAATGATGTAAAGAAGTATAATACAACTCCGAGTGACATAAAAGACTGCACAAAGTGTCTTTGGAACAAAGATATTTTTTGAGGAATCAGAGATGAGGTTATTTCAACAACTAGGATTTAACACTTCAACATGCCAGTGAAATGTGGAGAAAGCCAACTGTGACAGTTTATATTTAAACACGGAGAGCTTCTTTTGAAATCTGAGGGGAGATTTCTATAAGACTAATATTTTTGCCACACAGGCAATGTAGACTTTTATAAACAGTTAAATCCAGTACTGTGTCTAAAAACACAAGATACACATTTTTACTTTCAAATAACTGATCGAAGGTATTTTTTAAAGCTATCGAAAATGCAAAGTCTGCACTTCAGTCTTCTTTTCCTTATGCATACATACGTGTACTGTGTCAAGTATGCTGCAGATATACCAGCCAAGAACGGAAGGTCCCACTTTCCTGCTAACTGAGGGCAGAGTGGAGCACAGGCAAACCCAGGCAGTTATTTTCTAGACTGAGTTATCTCACTTCCAACCTTTTCCTACATGAACACTATAATATTACTCAGACTACTTTCTCCAACACTACACAGAGAAGTCCTGTGGAAGATTCTATAATTTCCGCCCAGAAACCACCTAGTTACTACATGTATTCTCCATCAGAAATCTAGAGGAAGTTTGGACACGTAAACTCTGCAATTAGCATATATGCTCAAAATTACCCTTGAAAATTTCCTTACACTTACATAAACTATGTATCCATGCTCATTCTTCTCACAACATCCTAAATTTTTCGAATTCCTTGTACATTTTTTCTTCTATGGGAATGATTGTGTCCACTACTTCTTCCATGTATGTATTTACAAAGGAATGCTGAAGAATGTCCAACCTTTCATTTTTGTCATGACTTTTGCCCCAAGCATGGATCCTCCTAGGACTAGACCTTGAATACTTAATAGATTTATCACACCTATAATAGTAGATCATGACCGCACCTCACCTATGCTTCCTCCAAGATCCAGTTCAAGTCTATCCCCTTCCATGAGGCCTTCATAAATAGTGGGTAAACAGAAAAATCATGATGCATTTTTGCATATAGAAAAAGATGTCACAACTTTTCCAAAGACCCAATAATTTACCAAATAATCTTCTCATTTCTACTCAATTCTACTAATTATACTTTCAGTCTATACTGTATCATCTGGCACTTGACTGTCATCATCTCCTGATTCCCAGAGACATAAACAGGCTATTGCAAATATGTAGTAAATGCTCTAACCGCAGTACAGGAATTTGGGGAGTACAAAAAGAAAGGGAACATAACATAATCATGAAGCAGAGAAGAATTACAAAAGGAAAAGAAGACAAAGGATTTGATTAAGAGGATACAAGGTCTAGAACCAGCAGTTAGCAAAATGGCTATGGTGCTGTACTCCCACATAGTCGACCGTGGTTCACGTCTCGGACCCGGTAGCTTAAAACTCACGCCGGGTGCGTGTGCGTGCGTGCCCAAGATCCCAAGAGGAGAATGGAGGAGAAGGGATTGCAGTGTGACCATCCCCTCTGGGGGGTGATTCCTCGCTTTCTGTCTCTATGTCTCTCTCTGTCTGTCTGGCGAGCGCACGCGCCCTATGGCGAAAACCTCTCCAAAAAAAAAAAAAAAAGAGGATACAAGGTTTAGATAGAGAAGCATGTATAAAACCTCCGAATGTGGAGATCACCTTTTGATTAGAACATAGGTGAGGGGGTGGCTGACTGCCAGAAGTTGATCAGCTAAGGGCCTTTGCAAAGCCATCTAACTTTGGACTTTATTTAGAGATGAACTTTACACGGACCTATCCTTCATTTTTTTCTTAACAAAGAAAAAAAAAATGGATTGACTTCATGAGATCTACATTTCCAAAAAGCAAACTTGCAGGGTATGGAAAAGAACATAAATAAAACCATGTGAGGATGGAGAAAATAAAAAGGAAGCTACCACAATAATCCTAGAAAGTGAATCTACCTCAAGTATATGGTAATAGAAATAATGAATAAGAACAGGCATATTCAAGAGGTAAAAATCAACCAATCAAACTTGGTGATGTGGGGGTTAAAGAAAAAGTAAAAAATGACATACACACAATCCCTCAAAAAGATAGAGTTACCACATAGCCCAGTAATTGCACTCTTGGGTATACACCCAAGGTATGAGAAAATGTATGTACAGGAGGTTGTATGCAAATGTTTATCGCAGCATTATTCAGAAAACCCAATAGAAACAACTCAAATGGGAGCTGGAGCAGAAGGAGCACACCACAGGGATGCCCTGTCAAAAGAATATTCGTCCCTCCATCCCATTTCACAAAAAAAAAAAAAAAAAAAAAAAGACAAGCAGGCTGAGGCTATGTCACGCACTACTGAGAAGCTATGCTACTGGACTGAGACCACATGGGAGGGTCGGGCCCAATTCACATTTCTTTTTTTTTTTTTAAGATTTTTTTTTTTTTTGAGAGCTTTTTACTATAGGGCTCATGCGCTCGCCAGACAGAGACATAGAGACAGAAAGCGAGAAATCACTCCCCCAGGGAGGATGACCACACCGCAATCCCTTCTCCTCCATTCTCCTCTAGGGATCTTGGGCACGCACACGTGCCCGGCGTGGATTTTAAGCCACCAGGTCCGGGACGCAAACCGCGGTCGACTACGTGGGAGTCCAGCGATGTAGCCATTACGCTAACTGCTGGTTCCCCCCAATTCACATTTTGACCTGAAGACTGGACACAATGGCATGCACTGTAATCCCAGCTACTCATGCAAACTGAGGAAGGAAAACAGTAATAGCAAGAACTGTGAAATAAACAAATAAATAGTTACACACACACACACACATACACCCCTTGACTATGTTAAAATCCTTAACTTCATGATACAAAGCCAACAACAACAACAACAACAAAAAATCTTAATGGTTGCATTTAGAAGAAGATGCTGTAAACCAGCTTATTCAGAGGTTAGGGGGAATGAATTAAGAATTCATCTTTCAAGACTTTTCCAGATAACTGAATAGCTAATATTTCTTTTGCAATCTGCAACAAAATATTACTTTTTTCTTTAAAAGAATTATTATTATTATCATTATTATTATTATCATCATTTTGGAAAGTTTTTTGCTATACGGCGTGTGCACTTGCCAGAGAGAGACAGACAGAAAGCGAGAAATCACCCCCCAGGGGGAAAGGTCACACTGCAATCCCTTCTCCTCCATTCTCCTCTTGAGATCCTGGGCACACATGCACATGTGCCCGGCGTGAGTTTGAGCCACTGGGTCCAGGACTCGAACCATGGTCGACTACATGGGAGTCCAGTGACATGGTCATTACGCCAACTGCTGGTCCTTATTTTATTTACTTAGTTCCATTTGTTATTTTTATTTTTTAATTTGATCAAAGAGAGACAGAGAGGGAGAGAAAGGAAAGTTGCCATGTTCGGGACTTTTTTTGGTTGGCCATGTGGGAGTTCAGAGCCTTTATCCATGTCACCTGCCAGCCTCAATTTATTAGTATTATTTTTAATTAGCTGTAGTGCACATGTGCTTACTAGAGGGACAGAAAAGGAGAGAGAGAAAATGAGAACGTGAGCTGTCAGGTCTGGTACTCAAACTATGGTCGGCCATGTGGAGTCCAGAGCCTCTCAACCACCATGCCACCTGCTGGCCTCCAAATGATTACTTCTACATAATGACTGTTAACAACTACTTTAAGTCAATGGATGAAAGACTAACAGGATGTGAACTACAGATCATAAAAAAGGGGACCAACCCACTTGGAGGATATTGCTACTTAGCAGACTGAGGCCTGTTTGATTCCTGGCTCACCCTCAAAAGCCAGGCATGTTGGCACGTGCTACTCAGACAGCACACCTGAAACTGGCCTGGACAACTGTGTCCTTGTCCCACAGAGCTGGTGATAGTGGTGAACATGCACCTGTGGCCCCAGCTAGGCTACTCAGGCAGAAGAATCAAGACTCTCTTTAAAAGTAAAACCACCACAACCACCAGTTATTATGTATCTCCTGATAAAGGAACAAGCTACCACTAAAGAAATTCACCTCACAAACTCAAACTTGTTCATGCCTCCAGATATGACTGCCAACTTACAAAAAAAGAAACATGTTTAAGTTTGTTCCTGGGAAACCATTACCAAAAAATACTGCCAGAAATTTTAAAAGACAAAACCAAGAAGTTTCAGCAAATACAAGGATATCTTCAAAAAGTTCATGAAAATACTATTTTTTAAAATTATGCATGGATCTCAAAATTATTTCCACCAAAATGAATTATTCCTTTAATTTCATTTTTTTCCTGGGAACTTTTTGAAGTCCCTGAGTACTATTAAAGAAACAAAACAGAGAACTAAATTAAAAGATTAAAATAATGACACAATAATGCCAGCAGGTTGGGGAACTGGACTGCCACGTGGCCCTAAGCAGTTCAAGCCCCAGACCTGGTAGCTTGTTTTCTCACTTTCTCTCGCTCTCTCATTCTGTGTCTCTTCTCTGGTCAAATTAAAATAATAATAGTAAAATAGGGACCAGCAGGTAGCCTGGTGGTTAAGGTGCTGGACACTTCCACATGGCTAACCATGGTTTGAGTCCCAGACCTGGTGGCTTGCTTTCTCACTTCCCCCCTCCCCCCCTTTCTCTGTGTCTCTCTGGTCAAAGTAAAAAAATAAGTGAATAGATGAATAAAATTAAATAAATATTTAAAATAATAATAATAGTAAAATAAAGTTAAATTATAAAAAAATATTTTTAAAAAATGACGACACAAATGGAGAACACCACCATATGGTATAGTGGTTACATTGCTGACCATGATTCGAGTCTTGGACCTGGTGGCTTAAATCTCAAGCCAGGCATGTGCAAGTGTGCCCAATCCCAAGAGAAGAATGGAAGAGAAGGGACTGCAGCGCAGCCATCCCCCCTGGGGGTGCCTTCTTGCTTTCTGTCTGCCTCTGTCTCTCTGGCGAGTGCACATGCCCTATAGCAAAAACCCCTCTTTAAAAAAAAATAGTAAAAGAGGGGCCAGCAGTGGCGTGGTGGATAGAGGCACTGGACTACTACATGATCGAACCAGTTTCGAGTCCTGGACCTGGCGGTTTGCTTTCTCCCTTTCTCTTTCTCTCTCTCTCTGTCTCTATCTGGTCAAATTAAAGAATAATAATGACAAATGTTAGAATTAAATAAATAAATGAAATATTTTTTAAAAAATAGTAAAATAATGACACAAACGAAAAACTGGAGACTGACTAAAATATTAGATTTTTTAAAAAGAATTATTTGTTTATTTCTATTTGTTATTATTATTATTATTTCATTTATTTATTTAATTCTTGATCAGACAGAGGCAGAGACAGAAAGGGAAAGCACGAAAGCAAGCCACCAGGTCCAGGATCCGAACCATGGTCAGCCATGTGGGAATCCAGCGCCTTTAACCACCACGCCATCTGCCGGCCCCAATATTAGATTTTTTAAAAATTGTAGTTAACATATTCTTTCTTAAGAGGTTTTTGTCATAAAGCACATCCACTTGGCAGAGAAAGACACAGACAATGAGAGGGAAAGTGAAAAATCAGCCCCAAAGGGGGATGGTCATGCTGCAGTCCCTTCTCCATTCTTCTTCTGGGATCTTGGGCATACATCCCCAGTATGATATTCAAGCCACCGGGTTAAGGACTTGAACCTACGTGAACCCTGGTCAACCACGTGGGAGTCCAGCAATGTAATCACTATTCTATCTGCTGGCCCCAAAATTGTTTATGCTTTAAAGTGGGATAATGGTATTGTGTTATGTTTAACCTTCCATTTTCTAAAGATCCACAGTAAAACATTTGCAGACAAACTACCATATTTGGGATGTGCTTCACAATTATAACACAGAGAGCCGAGATCAGGTTTCCTCTAACTGCTGACACTAGGTGAATACATGGATACTCATTAAACATATCTATCAGGCAAGCCTGAGGTATGGTGGTTAGGGGGGCTGGATGCCACATGGCCAACCACAGGGCAAGTCCTGGACCCAACAGCTTGAAAAACAGACTGGGTGCTTGTGCCTGTGTGCCCAAAACCCCAAAAAGGAGGGAGAAATAGAGAGGGAACTGTAGTATGGCTGTGTCCCATGGGAAGGGGGGTACGTTCTCACTTTCCCTTTGTTTCTGGTGAAGTCACACATCCTCTAGCAAACTGAAAATAAAACAAAAACCAATTTGGGGGACCAGCAGTTGGCATAATGGCTATGTCACTGGACTCCCATGTAGTTGACCGTGGTTCGAGTCCCAGACCTGGTGGCTTAAACTCACGCCAGGCGTGTGTGCCCAAGATCCCAAGAGGAGAATGGAGGAGAAGGGATTGTGGTGTGGCCATCCCCCATGGGGGGTGATTTCTTACTTTCTGTTTCTCTATCTTTGTCTTTCTGGCAAGCACAAATGCCCTATAGCAAAAACCTCTTCATAAAATAAATAAATAAATAAATAAATAAATAAATAAAGTCTGCTCACCATTATATGTTTAAACTGTTCCAACAGTTTTTTAAAAACTTAGAGGAAGTTTAGCATAAACTGTTTTCAGTATTCTGTCAATCATTCTGTGAAGATTAACTTTCAACCTAAGATTTCAGAATATCAACAAAGACCCAACTATACGTCATTTTATACCTGACTACTAAGGAAATAAGCTAATATAACTGTAAATATACTTTGCCTAGACCAATCAGTGACTAATTTTAAAAGCTACAGAGCAAAAAACAAACTGAAATTTATAGCCTAGCACTGACTTCCTTGTGTCTGAGTTGTTGAGGTCTCCTGCTCCAGGGAATGTTTGTTCCTGTCAGGTTCATTTATGTGACACACTGCTGGCTACAAGGTGCATTTCTGTCAAGTGACTATTTTTATAGGAGCTTCACTTTAAACTTTTGAAATCACAGGTAATAACAACTTTTATCCAAACATTATCTAATTATTCCTAAGTATTGAAATGGTTAGTCAAAGTACCTTGCTAGTTACCTTAAAACATGTAAGCTGCCACAAACATAGTCACCAAGTAGACTGAGAAAACTTAACTTTCCTTCAGCCTCCCATTAATTAATCAATACTGAAAAAAGGTAATGGAGCAGAGAACAATTGCAGGGTTTTATTGTATTTCCTTTACAGATTTTAAGATGCATCCATTTAATCACCTTCACAAGTTTCAGGTAAACTTTTAAAAGTTTGCTCAAAATTAGAATTTCTTTTTCTTTACACCATGACATGGGCTAGAGCTAGAGACTTCATAATCAAAAAACATTTTGAATCAGACGAATCTCCTTCACCACACTTCAAAAACAGAAGACATACAGGCCCAGCTGTAGCAGCTCACACTAGTAAGACGATGCTGCTCTGCAGGCTGTGGCCACGTGGAAGCCCACAGAGCTGCAGTCCCAGCTAGTGGAGAGGCTGAGGCAGGAGGACGGACCATGACAGAGCAAAAACTCAACATTTTAATTTTTAAAAAGTAAGGAGCAGACAGGCAAAACAGACCAGAAATCCTGTGCTGCAAATGTTTTTGCCAACATGCTTCCAAAAGGATTTGCTTGGCAGAATTCTGGACCACGTTTCTAAACAACATGGATATCCTGGTAATGATATTAATTAATTAAAAATTGTTACCTGCATTATTTCACACAGTTTATGCTCTCTTCAAATACTGAAGGTATACTGTGAATTCATAAATATTCAGCCCCAACTATGTTGTTGCTTGTGCTTAAATATTATTTTTTAATAGACCATAGCTTGCCTTGTGCTTAAATTAAATACAGTGGCATCAGCATACCTCCTGCCAAGATTTGCTGCAGAAGGAATTCCTAAATGCCCTAACACTACAATACACACACACACACACACACACACACATACATACACACATACATTTTGGGAGAGGTTTTTGCTATAGGGCACGTGCGCTCACCAGAAAGACAGAGCGAGACAGAGAGACAGAAAGCAAGAAATCACCCCCCCAAGGGGGGATGGCCATGATGCAATCCCTTCCCCTCCATTCTCCTCTCGGGATCTTGGGCATGCATGCACACACGCCTGGTGTGAGTTTAAGCCACCAGGTCCGGGACTCGAACCGTGGTTCACTACATGGAAGTCCTGGGACAAAGCCATTATGCTAAATGTGGGTCCCACTACACTGTATTTTTATATAAACTTCAACCTACTTTGATCTCACCTATATTTTAAAAATAAATTAGATTTTAAAAAAAATATGTGGAAACCCCTGAATTTCATTTTACGACACAACATTTGGACCATAGGTTTTGGCAGAGTATATCCAGTCAGTCCTGCATTTAGAATCTAAACTCTCTTGGTAGCCTTGTCAACTTAAGTCATTTTTGAGTCTCATTTTCTTTGTCAGTACAGGAAAACTCATGATGGTACTGCAAAACAGATAGAAGATACTGCATATGCAAAAAACATTTAACCTATCCTGGGGTACGATAAATGTTTTCTTCTTTTAAAATTGTTTGTCAGACTACAGGATAGGAAAGAAGGTGCCAATATTATTTAGAATCTCAAGAACAAACCAGTTCTTTCGGGGGCTGCCCTGTAGCTTAGTGGCAATGCAAACATATTCCACAAACCCAGAAAAACAGTGATACAAAATGAACATCTGTCAAACGAGGTCCTAAACTTTAAACAGTATCATGAGTATCCAGGAAAGGGAAAATAAAAAGCAAGTCAAATATAAGTGGTAGGTGGAATCAGGTTATCTTCATATTTCTTCGCTATACTCAACACAGGTACCAGTGACATAAATAACTAAAAAATTCTTAAGGAAAACATGACACAAAAATGAGAAACCCTGGAGCCAGCAGGTGGTATGATGGTTAGGGTGCAGGATTCGCACATGGCTGACCACAGTTCGAGTCCTGGACCTGGTGGCTTGCTTTCTCACTTTCCTTCTTGCTCTGTCTCTGGTCAATCAAACTGAAAGATACCAATAACAAATAAAATTAAATAATTCTTTTATTTAAGAAAAAAGTGAGAAACCCTAAGAGGTCAAAGTAGGACAGCAATAAGCATCCCAAGTACTGTGAACCTAAAGGCTTAAGAAGGGAAGGGGGACCAGTAGATGGTGGACTTTACATTGTTGGACGCCGACATGGGCAACCACGGATCAAGTTCTGGACCAGTGGCTTTAAAATCATGCTGGGCACATGTGCACACAAGATCCTGGGAGGAGACTGGAGAAGAAGGAATTGAAGTGTGGCCATTAGCCTTGGGGGATGATTTCTCACTTTCTCTCTCACTGTGTAGGTCTATCTGTGTAGAAAGCAGCCTATCTGAGCAAACATGGTGACCTTTAGACATATGCAGAAACATGGTTCCATGGACAGTCATTTGGAGGGAATAAACACTATCAGCATGTGAATATCCTAGCTACCTGTGTTTCTGAAACTGCAGAGCAGTATCAGGTTAAAGGAAGCCACATGTGTTCATTAGATTGGCCAAAGAATATTAGAGAAAAGTTATATAGGACTACATGGCGCCAGGTGTCTTTGAATCTTCAGCTGATTAACATCTGAAAACAACTGGGCTTGCATTCTCCCCGCTCCGCCCTTTTATTCCTGCCCTTTAAAAGAATAAAGTCCAAGGCCATGGCTGCCTCCATCAGAGGCGTCAGGACCACCTGAACCCTGTTTTCCTCGACTTGTATGTTTCGTGTGTTTATTTTTACATTTATTCTCTAATTCATGGCAGCACCCCCTCAGGCACATATTGGTTTAGCTGTACCGGACACAGCAGTTTGTCTCCTCCTGGTGACTGCACATGCCCTAAGGCAGGAAAAAAAAAAAAGGGAAGGGTGTGGAACAAACAGATGGCATAATGGTTTCCTCACTGGACTCCACATGGCCAATCACAGCTTGCGCCCCAAATCTGGCGGCTTGAAATTCACATCAAGTGCATGTATGCCCATGCCCAAAATCCTGAGAAAAGAATGGAAGAGAAGGGATTGCAGTGTGGCCATCCCCCCGCCCCAGGGTGATTTCTTACTTTCTGTTTGTCTCTTCAGCAAGTGCACGCACCCTATAGCAAAAAAAATCTCTCTTTTTTAAAAAAAGAAAGGGTACTTCTTGAGACAGTTGCTGGAAAATGTGTCAAAATAAAGGAACTCTGTAATAGAAAAATGCAAATGAAAAGACTGACGTAGTTGTGATGCCATGTAAACATCTAAATAAAACAAAACAACTGTGAATAGGTGTAAGCACTCATTCACATGTGCCTACGTGCATTCACTCAGACACATGTGTGTGTTCTCTCTCTCAGGGTTGTCAGGAGAGTCATAATGCATTTTGGATTGGAAATCAGAAAAATATGTCATGTCTTTCCCCCAACAACCTAATAAATTATTTTATCTAATACATATACTATATTTAAAAAGTATATTATATATATGTGTGTGTGTATATGTATGTATATCTTGATACTGTAAAAATAGGACTAACAACAACAACAACAAAACACATTATGTGGTTAAAAGGGGGAAAAAAAGGAAAAGATCCAAGGTAAGCAAGAATATGTGCATATTCTTACTCAAATTTAGTACTACTTTTTTTTTTTTTTTGAGAGGTTTTCGCTATAGAGAGACCTAGAGACAGAAAGTG
>NW_006203824.1:259726-275009 GCF_000334495.1 Tupaia belangeri chinensis | reverse complement strand
GTGAGTTTTAAGCCACCAGGTCTGGGATGCGAACCGTGGTCAACTACGTGGGAGTCCAGCGACATAGCCATTACACTAACTGCTGGTTCCCAGTACTTTTTAAAAAAAAAAAAAAACTATTTGTTTTATTTTATTTGTTATTATTATTCACTTTGATCAGAGAGAGGCAGAGAGAGAGAGAGTAGGAGAGTGAGAAAGCAAGCCACCAGGTCCAGGACTCAAATCGTGGTCAGCCATGTGGGAATCCAGCACCTTAATCACTACGCCACCTGCTGGCTCAATACTTCTTTAGGAATTAATACCTTCTTGGGACCAACAGATGCATAACGGTTACATCGCTGGACTCCCACATGACCAACCACAGTTCCAGTTCCAGACCCAGTGACTAAAAAATTATACCAGGGTGTGTGCATGCATGTTCAAGATCCCAAGAGGACAAGGGACTGCAGCATGGCCATCCCTCCAGGGGGTAATTTCTTGCTTTCTGTCTCTCTGCCTCTCCAGCAAGTGTACATGCAATATAGCAAAAAATCTCCCTTATTAAAAAAAAAAAAGAATGACTACCTTCTTGTGATAAATATCTATCATCTATCAATAGTTCAATACTTTTTAAAAATAATACCTTGGCTTTTTTTTTTTTTTTTTGTTTAAGTTTTAGCTACAGAGCGTTTGGGCTCATGGGAGAGAAACAAAGATGAGGGTTGGGGGTAAGAAATCACCCCCCCCCGGGGGAATAGTCACACAGCAATCCCTTCTCCTACATTTTCTTCTCAGCATTTTGGACATGTATGCACACATGCCTGGTGTGTGCTAGGTCCAAGATTTGAACCATGTAGTCAGCTATGTGGAATCCAGTCACCTTAACCGCCACACCACCAGCTGACACCCCCTTCGTTTCTTTTTTTTTGGGGGGGGATTTGGCAGTCAAATGAATTTAATTCAATTTTACAAGTGGTACATATATTATAATCCCATATTTCGACCATTACGAAGTGATCCTTTGGCGTTTTTTTTTTTTAATTATAAAAAAGTTATTTACCCTGGGGCCAGGAGATGTTGTAGCAGTTATGTCACTGGACTCCCATATGGTCAATGACAGTCTGAATCCTGGATCCAGTAACTTGAAAATCATGATGGGTGCATAAGCATGTGTGCTCAAGATTCTAGAAGGAGAGGGATGGATCTCCTCCTTCAATCACATGCATCCTAAGGCAAAAATTTTTTTTTAAATGTGGAGGAGGGGGAACCAGCAGTTAGCGTAATGGCTATGTCGCTGGACTCCCACGTAGTCGACCGCGGTTCATGTCCCGGACCCGGTGGCTTAAAACTCACGCCGGGCGCGTGTGCGTGCATGCCCAAGATCCCGAGAGGAGAATGGAGGAAAAGGGATTGCGGCATGACCATCCCCCCTGGGGGGTGATTTCTCGCTTTCTGGCTCTATGTCTCTCTCTGTCTGTCTAGCGAGCGCACGCGCCCTACAATGAAAATCTCTCCAAAAAAAAAAAAAAATGGGGAGGAGGGGGGTCAGCAGGTGGTATGGTGGTTAAGGATGCTAGACTCCCACATGGCCAATCGCAGTTTGAGACCCGGTCCTGGCAGCTTGCTCTCTCTCTCTCATGCTGTTCTTCTCTGGTCACATTCAGACAGACAGACAGACAGACAGATAGATAGATAGATAAGAATTTTAAGAAACTATTTTTTTAAGAAAGGAAAGAAAAAACTCATTCACCCTGAAATATCACAGGGAAATCAAATGTAAGGAATTAGACACTCTATCTTCCTTCCCTCCAAAATAACCACTGCTGACAATATGCTATGTGCACTATCTCAGATTTTGGATATACTACTACATAGTTTTTTTTAAATGGAATCAAATAGGGTGGTGGTTATGGTACTGGATTCTCACATGACTGACCACGGTTCAAGTCCCAGACATAATGGATTGCTTTCTCACTTTCCCTTTCTCGCTCTCTTTCTGGTCAAATTAAATAATAAATAAACAAACAAACAAATCAATAAAATTTAAAAGAAAAAAATGGAATTATGGGCCAGCAGGTAGACTGGAGGTTAAGGTGCTGGATCTCACATGGTCAACTTTGTGGTTCAAATCCCAGACCTGGTATCTTGAAAATCATGTCAGATACATGTGCTAGCATGCCCAAAACTCCAATAAGATGGAAAAATGGAGAAGGGGTTTGACTGATCACACTCCCCTGGGGAGTGCTTCTCTCTCTCCTTTACGCTCTCTCTCTCTTTCTGGCAAGTGCATATGCCCTCTAGCAATTAGTAATAAAAGAGGAAACTGAAATAACACAAACAATCTCACTCTATCATTTGTTGACACATACATAAATTTATAAATTGGCTACAGAGCTACCTATGTGTTTGTGTACCTATGAATGATAATAGATAAAATTATTAAAACTTAAATTCCAGGGTTGGCTTCACAGCCTGGTGGCTAAGGCAACTGATTCCCCATGGCTGACTACATGGTTTGAGACTTTGACCCAGAGGCATGATAAATACACCAGGTGTGTGTATGTGCATGCATGCTTGCCCAAATTACCAAAAGGAGGGAGATAGTGAAAAAAAGACTGCAGTGTGACATTCCATTCCCCATGGAAAATGTTTTCTTTTTCTTTTTTTTTTTTTGAAGAGAGTTTTTTTTTGCTATAGGGCACATGTGCTCACTGCAAAGACAGAAAGTAAGAAATCATCTCTCCCCAGGGGGGATGGCCACACCGCAATCCCTTCTCCTCCATTCTCTTGGGATCTTGGACGCACACGTGCCCAGCATGAGTTTAAGCCACCGGGTCCAGGACTCAAACCACGGTTGACTATGTGGGAGTCCATGTAACCATTATGCTAGCTGCTGGTCACCCCTCACTGCCAAAGTCCTGCTTGTCATATGGGCTCCCATCTGCCCTGTGTGACCGCAGCCACCCCTATGGGGCCTCATGCAGGGCTTGGGCTTGGTGGTGGAGTCCTTGTGGGCACTTTCATGCCAAGGGGGTCTACAAGAAGCTGGTCACCACCTGGGTGGCCACCAGGATCCAGAGCGGTCCTGGAGGGGCAGCCAGGCCTGACAGTACCAGCACCAGCCAGAGGGAAATGTTTTCTCCTCTTTTTATCTTTGTTTCTCTGGCAAGGACACAAGCCCTCTAATGAAAAATTTAAAAAATAGATAAATTCCATCAATTTCTCCAAATTTTCTAAAATAACTAGTTCTTATAATTGGGAAGACCTAAAGAAAAATAAGGAAGAATTTATTGGCAGTGAGATTTTGGGGGGAGGGGAGTAGAAAACACATGTGTTCCAGGGGAGTGTGGTTATGCTGAAATCCCTTCTCCATTTCTCCATCCTGTCTGGGTTTGAGGCCTGCCAACACATATGCCCACATATTTTTCAAGCCGCCAAGGCAGGATTCAAACCCCAAAAGGCCATGTGGAATCTGACCCTTAAAGACTAGGCCACAGGGTTGACCCCATAATAAGTGTTATGTAGCTTATCTAATATTACATTAAGTAGCTGTTATTCCAAGTCCAATGCTAGTAATAACAATCATAAACAACTTCATACAAAATATACTGAGGGGAGAGGGTCAGATAATGGTGCAGGAATAAAGCAACACTCTGTGCAGCTGACCCACATGAGAAGGCCTCCAGCTGCTAGCTGGAACCTTGCACATGTGTGTGTGCCCATGATTTAGGGCTGGCAGAAAATAGCTGTGAATTATGGCCTTGAGGATCCTGTGGAGAGAACCTCTTTCTCTCTGTCTCTCCTTCCCTCTCTCTGAAGGTCTGAAGGAACAAATAAAGTTTTAAAATTGGGAAATAATTACTTAACAAAATAAACATGTACTAGGTCAAGAAACTGGCTTCTTTCCAAATCTCTTGGTATCTCCTTAAATCTTTCATAAAAAAGAAAAAAATAAAAGCTATATGTTAGTGTATTATCAATCTAAACAATGAGTTAAATAAATTTAGTTTTCAATGATCCATGAACACTTTCTGGAAGTGATCACATTCATATATCCATCCTCTTACTGCTTTCCCTCCAAGCAAAAAGGTTTTTTCATATTCTTCCTTACTGATGTAAAACAATCAAGCACGTATTTTAAAAATTAGTCTTATCTGGGCCACTAGCATGGTGATTACAGTGCTGGATTCCACTTGGCCAACTATGCAGTGTGAGTCTCAGACTGGGCGGCTTGAACAACACACTAGGTTGAGACCAGCAGATGGCATAATGGTTTACGTTGCTGGACTCTCTCTCAGTCTACTATGGTTCAAGTTCCGGACTCGGCAGCTTAAGCTCATGCCAGGCACATGTATGTACATGCCCAAAATCCCAAGAGAAGGGACTGTGGCATAGCCATCCCCCCGGAGGGTGATTTCTATCTCTCTGATGAGCACACATGCTCTATAGTAAAAATATCTCATTCATTGACACATGCATACATCTATAAATCAATCCATCCATCCATCCATCCATCCATCCCAAGAGGAGAATGGAGAAGGGATTACAGCATGACCATCCCTCTTGGGAGGTTGTGATTTCTCAATTTCCCCCTTTCCCTGGTGAGGCATGTGCTCTGTAACACACTAAAAACTGGGGGGGAAAATTTAATTCATCATACCTGTAGATTTAACAAAATGCATCCCAAAACTTAAAATATTTCATTATGAATATGTGCTAAATTTTAATTAAGTCAATTCCCCTTTTTATAGTCTTTTAAATTCACTATAGCAGCAAATAATATTTTTTAAGATTTTTGCCCAAGGGTGTGTGCACTCACCAGAGACAAAATAGAGCGAGACAGTGAGAGGAAAGTGAGGAATACCTCCCCACCCACCACCCCTAGGATGGGCATACCAAAATCCCTTCTCTTCCATTCTCCTCCTGGGATTTTGGGCATGCACACACACATAACCCTGGAGTAATTTTCAAGTCGCCAGGTCCAGGACTCCAACTGCAGGCAGCCATGTGGAAGTCTAGCACCTTAACCACCATACTATCTGCTGGCTCCACAAGTAATACTGTGTATTATAAGCCACAGGGTGCAGGCGCTCATCAGAGTAGACAGAAACACAGCTTACTGTTACTTATTAATGTCACTGAGCTTTATTTTGTATGCTAATTACAACTGAATGACATGCTGTACTTGTTTCTGGTTTTTTTTTTTCTTTCTTTTTTTTTTTAGAATTTGTTTTATTAGGACCAGCAGATGGTGTAATGGCTACGACGCTGGACTCCCATATAGTCAACCACTCTTCAAGTCCTGGACCTAGTGGCTTAAACTCACGTCGGGTGCATGTGTGTGTGTGTGCCCAAGATCCCAAGAGGAGAATGGAGGAGAAGGGATTGCAGCATGACCATTCCCCCTGGGAGGGGGGTGATTTCTCATTTTCTGTCTCTCTGTCTTTCTGGTGACTACGTGTGCCCTATAGCAAAAATCTCTCCCCCCAAAAAAAATTTTTTTAATTTAACTTTATTTTTAATTTTGACCAGAGAGGGACAGAATGAGAGAGAGAGAAAATGAGAAAGCAAGTTTAAAAATATTTTGTCTTCTGTTATTAAATAAAATTGTCAATTTTAAAATTAATATTATATTTAGATACCTATCTTAGCTCATTTCTACCTTTTAGTTGATTCTCTTGGGTTTTTAAATAAATAAACATTCAGTAGCTTATTATTTGTATCTTATGATTTGCCTTTGGTCTTATTTTCCTAAATTTGCTAGAATGGCTTTTAAAAGGAATCCCTGTTTTGCTAAATGTTATATATAAATTTAGATATATGTAAATATGTAAAACATATACATACATAATGCTATATAAACAAATACACAACTACTGTTGGTTTCCAGTAACTATTATTTATCAGATTAAAGCAGCTTCACTTTTTCCCTAGGGTTCTAAGTTGCATTTTTTAATTGCTTTAGTTTTTAAAGGTAAGGAATAGAAGCTGAATTTTTTTAACACCTTTTTGACATGTATGTATATTTATTACTGATCCACAATCACTGGACTATTTCTTCTTCAATGTATTACTATATAGCATTTGTAGTTCTAATAATACACTTCTTTACTATTCCTAAGTAGAATCTCATTAATCACTTACTATTCTTCTGGTTTCAACTTGTTAAGATTTTACTGAGGATGTTGGCATCTGTACTGGGGCTGATCCAGAGCATTTCTGTACTATCAGACTTTGACAGACTAATACACTAAAAATTAAACAGAAAGCTTTACATTTTTTACAATCGAGTAATTTTTCTTTTAAAGTGGCTAGGAACCAGAATAAGCATATTAATCTAACATGCTAGACAAAAACAGACTCTTAGGGAATTTACAGAATTACCTGGTAGGATAGAGGAGACAAATTCCAAAACCTGTATCACATTATACACAAAAATCATTTTTATTGAAAAATAGCATTTCTCAGGACCAGCAGTTATCGTAATGGTTATGTCATTGGACTCCCATGTAGTCGACCGTGGTTCAAGTCCCAGACCCGGTGGCTTAAACTCACACTGGGCGTGTGTGCGTGCGTGCCCAAGATCCAGAGAGGAGAATGGAGAAGAGATTATGGGATGGCCATCCCCTATGGGGGTGATTTCTCACTTTGTCTCTATCTTTCTGGCGAGCGTATGCACCCTATAGGAAAAAAGTCTATAAAAAATAATTAATTAATTAAAAAAAAAGAAAAAGCATTTCTCTTACCAAAATAACTTAGTTTAATAGTGTTTTGTTGTTGTTGTTTTTCCTGGGCTAAGCACAATGTAGTACTCAAAATCACACAAATCAGAACAACGGCTTTGTCTATATAGAAGCATAATGATTTTAATGACAGGAAAAAAATTCACTTCTTTCATATGACCAAGGATTCATCTAGTTTTAGTGCAAATACAGTAAGTGGATTTTCATTTAAAAATACAGAGGCTATGTACCATATAAAAACTGAAACAGGAAAAATAAGACGTACTATCTCACAAACTCATTTGGAAACAGTGTTGATTCCTCATCCTCCAGCCACATCCTGAAAGTAGGTCCAACCATATCTTGGCTTATGTGAGAAAGAGTATCTAAGCAGCAGGCCGTGCCAGCTCCAATCTCATATTTCTTTCAGAGGGGAGCATAACAGGTGTGATTACACAGACACAGCAGTGATATAGAGACACTACTCACTTTCTTGTGTATCTTCCAATCATACATCTCCCTCTCATGCCTTAAAATTCTCCTCAAATGTTTCCCTAAGGTGACACCAACAGATACCTCTCTATCACTACAATCACTATTTATTTGTATGTGCCTTCGCTCCTCATAATCGCATTAGCAAAAAAGAGAGAACTCTGTTGGAAATGGTGTACATGCAATATAACCCTTACTGAAAGGTGTGTTGTGTTGTACATTATATTGGTTACTTGAAAAATCATGACATATTTTTCTATGTTTTTCTACATTTTCCTGTGCAAAAATGTGTCATGATTTTTTTGACAACAATAGTATTCTCTACATTAAATAAAAGTGGATTCTAAGAAAATAGGGTTCTGGGGGATAGCAAGTGGCGTGGTGGTTAAGGGCGCTGGACTCCTACATGGCTGATCGCGGTTCGAGCCTCGGCACTGGCGGCTTGCCTTTTCCCTCTGTGTCTGTCCCTCTCTGGTCAAATTAAAATAAAATGAATAAATACATAAGTTAAATTTTAAAATTAAAAAAAATAATAAAAAGAAAGAAAGAAAGAAAATCGGGTTCCGGGGCTGGCAGGTGGCGTGGTGATTAAAGGCACTAGACTCCCACATGGCTGACCACGATTAGAGTTTTGGACCTGGTGGCTTGCTTTCGCACTTTCCCTCTGTCTCTTGCTCTGTCCCTCTCTGGTCAAATTGAAATAAAAATGGGAGACAAGATGGTGGGTTCACAGTGATGATCTGTCAAGGGTTGAAAAGTAGTTTGTCTAAAAGCAGATTTTAAAAACAATTTCTCTTCAGAACAACTTTTTTGTGCCACCTTGATGGCACAAAAATCAAGAAGCCTCTTGATTCACCATGGCAATAGCAGTAAGAAAATGTGTAATATCAAAGACAACCATCTTGAAACATTTCCTTCCAACACAAAATGGAGTTTCATATTGTGTTTGTCATAAATCTCCGTATTCTTCTCTTCCAGATGACTATAACTGCAAAGTGCAACTTGCTTTAACATCTGATGGCAGGACGATAGTGTGCTATCACCCATCTGTGGACATTCCATATGAACACAGAAAACCTATCCCTAGACCAGATCCTGTGTATAAAAATGAAGAATCACATGATCGAGTGCTGAAATCCAAGTTAGAAGAGAAAAGTGAACACCTTGAGCAAGGATCCATGACAGAACAACTTAGCAAAATGTTCTTTACACTGAGCACCATTGGTATCCTCACGGACAGTATCACAGATGTCGTAAGAAACTGGACCCTCCAAAAGACAGATGGCATCGAGGTTCTCAGAGGAATCAGAAACATGCCTCATTTGTCATTTAAGAAAATCCCATGTGGTGTATTCACTAATAGATTATGTAATAAAATAAAAATAAAATTTTTTCATATAAAAAAGAAATAAAGACGAATAAATAAAGTTAAATAAAATAATTCTTTAAAAATAAAGGGAACCAGCAGTTAGCGTAATGGCTATGTTGCTGGACTCCCACGTAGTCGACCGTGGTTCGTGTCCCGGACCCGGTGGCTTAAAACTCACGCCGGGCGCGTGTGCGTGCGTGCCCAAGATCCCGAGAGGAGAACGGAGGAGAAGGGATTGCGGCGTGACCATCCCCCCTGGGGGGTGATTTCTCGCTTTCTGTCTCTATGTCTCTCTCTGTCTGTCTGGCGAGCGCACGCGCCCTACAGTGAAAAATCTCTCCAAAAAGAAAAAAGAAAATGGGGTTCCCAGGCAAAATATGCAGGAGCTTAATTAAGAGGTCTACAAAAGCACATATATTAAAAGAAAAAAGTTGGGAGTAATAACGTGTATTAAGACAAGGAAACCAAAAGACAAGAACTTAACTATAAGCATATCATATCTCTTATACCGTTCATAAGACTGTTGCTATGCAAGAGAAAGAAAAATGAAGGCAATGCTGATGACCTGGCCATGGAATGGTCTTCTTCTGAAATCTAGAGTAATACCTTGTACTACAGATTTTAGCTATAATCAGCATGGATGCCACTAAGTACTGCGCGGATACTGTAACAGACATATATCATCTAGAGTTGTGAGGAAAGTGAAAATGAAGGAAATAGATTTGGTGGGAAAGAATGTCCTGAATTGCTTAAGAGGTTAAAAAACAGTACAAGAATGCATAAATCAAATATCATTGATGAAACAGCTTTGCCAACAGCAAAACTGCAACCAACAAATTTTCTTCAGCGAATCACAGAAGACTATTAGTAGGGCCAGCCAGGGGTCTGGTGGTTAAGGTAGCTGGATCCCCCATGGGTAACCATGCAGATCAAGTCTCAGACCCTGTGGCTAGAAAACTACCCAGGCACATGATGGGCATGCCACAATCCCTTCTCCTCTATTCTCCTCTAAGGATTTTGGGCATACACACACACTTGCCTGGCCTGGGTCCGGGACTCGAATCCTGGGCAACTACGTGGGAGTCAAGCAACATAACCATTATGCTATCTACTGGTCCCAAAAGGAAGCTCTTTTGTTTGTTTGATTGTTTTCAAGGAATACCATCTTATACATTCATTTCATAAAAAAAATATAAGGGAGGGGGCCGTATAAGGGGGACCGAGAGGTGGTGTGGTAGTTAAAGGCACTGGATTCCCACATGGCCAACTACAGTTCAAGTCCTGGACCTGGTGGCTTGCTTTTTCACTTTCAATTTCTCTCTGTCAAATTAAAAAATAACAACAAATGAAATTAAATAAATAATTTTTTAAAAAAGAAAAAGTATCAAGCTAATAGTGCTTCTAAATAGAATCGAGGGTGACATACCATAATATTTGTAAAAATGTTAAATGATTTATTACCTGTTTGTTGGGGTTTAACTAGAACTGGTTGGATGTAAAGGAGGAGGTATTCTATTATTAAATGGAGAGCTATGTGATCATTCAAAGGACATAAAAAAATAAGGAAATAAGACATGTCTTGAATATCTTTCCAATGTTATTAAATATTATAATCTTTCTTGTGATACCATGACACTTACTGCAACCTATGAAAAGAGGACATACTACAAACCCATCACACCCTATGAGGTATTTATTGATTTATTTTAAGGTTTTGGCCATAGGGCTCATGTACTCACCAGAGAGACAGAAAGAGACAGTGAGAGAGAAACAGAAATCACCTCCCGGAGGGATGGTCATACTGCAATCCCTTCTCTTGCGATTTTGGGCACCTGGCATGAGTTTTAAGCCACGTAGTCAACCGACTACGTGGGACTCCAGTGACATAGCCATTACACTAACTGCTGGTCCCTTCAAAACAAGTTTTTTAAGGTTTTTATTTTTGTTTTATCATAGGGCACCATGTGCCTGCCAGAGAGAGAGAGAGAGAGAGAAAGGGAAAGTGAGAAATCATTCCTTGGGGGGCATGTGTCCATGCCACAATCCCTTCTCTGCTCTCCTCTAAAGATTTTGGTAATGCACACACCAAGGCCTAGCCTGTAAGCCACTAAAAACCACTTGTAGTATATATAAGAAAATAATAGCCCAACAACTCATCAAACAAACAAAAACACTTAAGCAACACTTTTATTACATCATTTTTCCTACTCCAAACCTTTCTAGATAGTGTGACAATTGCAGAATACAACAGTGTAAATTAAATACACTGCATGGAACTCTACTATATACTTGAACATGATTAAAATGCTAAGTTTTGGGGCTGGCAGGTGGCGTGGTGGTTAAAGGTGCTAGATTCCCACGTGGCCGACCATGGTTTGAGTCCCAGACCCGGCGGCTTGCTTTCTCACTTTCCTTCTCTCTCTCTCTCTCTCTCTCTCTCTCTCTCTCTGGTCAAATAAAAAAATAAATAACAAATGGAATGAAATAAATTATTTAAAAAATGCTAAGTTTTATGTGAACTTTTGCCACAATTTAAAAAAATTTTAAAAAGCTGTCTGATCCTCTTCCCTCATCGTACACAGCCAAATTCCTCAAACAGACCGTCCCTCAGAAGACAGGCAACCACCCAATCCTCAGCCTCTGTGTCCCTGCGTTACTGATGCCCTGAGCACACCCTGGGCTTTGGTGTATTCCACTCATCCCATCCCTTCAGACTGTCTTCCCTCAGATTTTGGTGACTCCCCTCTTTCATTCCTAGTTTCCACTTTCCTCTCTGAACAGTACTTCTCAGTGTTTGAATGGCTCACTTTCCTGCATCTACCTTCTCAACAGCCTTCCAAAATGATGCTGCCATCTGCTTTCATGTAAGGACTTCAAAAAGTTCGTGGAAATGCATTATCACTGAAAAACTATGTGTAAATTTCAATTTTTCTGTACCAAAACAAACTCATACTTTAATTCCATTTCTTTGTAAACTTTTCACATCTCCTTGTATATGCTCGACAACTGCCAGGCACTTACACAAGCCAAGGGCTGAATTCTACCTTTCCCAGGGGATATCTTCCAAATTTACCTCTCCTGAGCTTCAGAATCCACTTCCCAACAGTGGGTGTCTTGCTAGGACCTCAATTTAAAACTCGTCTTCCCTCTCAAACATGTTTTTCCATCATTTCCCTTCAGTCATCCAACCTTGAAACCTGGCGATCATTATCTATTGGCCTTCTCTCATCACTCTTTACATGCAATACCCTACTGACGCCTCTATTACCAGTATCGTCACCAAAAATGGATCCAGCCTACAAACCACCCTACACTGATGTTCCTAGACGTGGTTTTAGCATTCACACAGAGTATTCATGGTCCTCTATGATCTGACTTCAAAATAAACCTGACCTTTTCTGGCTCTTAGTATACCTCTTCGCCACTTCCGAAAATGCTCACAGTGGTACTCAAGCTAACCTAAACTATTTCCTAAACTATATCCTACCCTTTGTACCTATGCCAGTCATGTCTTTTACTGGAGCCAATCCCTTATCCTAAAACAGTTCATCTGTACTTCAATCTAGTCCTTCCCTTTGGTGGTTGAGGGCCTACCCTCAACGAAAAAATCTTTCTTTTCAGTTTTTTGCTATCGGGTGCATACACTCACCAGGGAGAGAGAGAGAGAGAATGAGACATGTAGAGAGGGAAAGTGAGAAATTACCCCCTCTTCAAGGAGAATAGTCACACCACGATCCCTCCTTTTCCATTCTCCTCTCGGGATTTTTGACATCCATGTACACACAGCATGTTTTTCAAGCCTCCAAGTCTGGGAGTCCCAGAGTCGGTCAAGCGAGATCCAGGGCCTTAACCACCAACGCCACCTGCTGGCTTCGGGACCTACCAAATTTAAACTCCCAGGTCAGATGCCAGATCCTCCTTAAAAGCTTTGCAAGCCAGAAATATAAATTAACTTTCTCATCTGTCCACTTCAAATTTATATTACAGATTACCACAATCTGGCTATATAAACTTATTTTTATTTGACCTCAATACCTCAACAATGCCGTAAATTGCTCATTTATTTGGAGTTTAATTTTGTGCAAAAATTTACCTGTCTGCTACAGCATATAGACCCTATGTATAAACCCTATACTTTTAAAGATCCAAGCTAAACACAAAGGTCATACATATCATTTGTTGACTTGAAGAATATTCGTTAAGTAATTACCATTATAGTTTGCCAAACTGATCTTTAAATCAAGGCTATTCAACTGGATGCACAATCACATTTTAATTACGTAAATAATTTGGGATTTGTCAGTATTGATTAGGAACAATCAGGTCAACTTATTCTGGATTTCTAAACAGCTTTGAGTTGGGACGAGGAGGTGGCAGGGTGGTTGGGGTGTTGGACTCCCACATCTTCGACGGTGGTTCAAGTGAACCCAGTGACTTGAAAATCATGTAGGGCACATGTGCATGCATGCCCAAAACCCCAAGAGGAGAATGGAGGGAAAGGAACTGCAGCGTGAACTGCAGGAGTTGCACCCTTGGGGGGGAGGGATTTCTCAGTTTTCTTCTCACGGTTTCTCTCTGGCGAACACACACACACACACACACACACACACACACACACACGCGCGCGACATCAAAAACATTTTTTAAAACAGTTTTGAGTCTTATTTACAATACCATGCGGCTTTAACAGGCACTGCTTTCAAGTCGGCTTACTCTTAATCTCATTCCCTCTGAATTCTGGTCAAAATACCAGTTAGTTAATACAGTCTGTTAACTAACCGGTCTGAGAAGTAAAGTATTTTCAGACTCTGGCACACAAGATTCCCTAGTCAAGCTACGCCACTGAACTCTAGGGAATCCAGTATTTCCACATCCCCAGTACTCAATTACCCCTAGCTAATAACATACTTAAAACAGTATTCCTAGCGCATCCTGAGTAAAATAGTTCATTTTCTGGTTTTAGCTGACTTAACTAAAACATGTGTGGTTCAGTGGTGGGTTTTTGTTTTTTGGGTTTTTTTTTTTTTCCTTTTTAGGGTTTCTGCCATAGGTGCATGTACTCACTGCAGACAGGGAGAGAGAAAATAAGAAATCACCCCCCAGGGTGTATGGTCAGTGATTTTCTACAAGAATGACCAGACTCACTCAATAGAGAAAGTCTTTTCTCAATGCTGGGAAAACTAGAAATCTTTAAGCAAAAGAATATACCACATGCAAAAATTAACTCAAAATAGATCAAAGAACTAAACATAAAGTTGAATCTATAAAACTCTCAGAACAAGATGTAAGTGAAAATCTTCAAGACACCGGATTTGCCAACAATTTCTTGGATATGATGCTGAAGGCACAGGTAGCAAAAGAAAAAATGTACTGGACATCAAAAATTTTTAAACTTTGGGGCCTAAAATCTACAGAGAAGACTGGAGGAAAAGGGATTACAGCATGGCCATATCCCCTGGGAGTGTTTTCTCATTTTCTTCATCTGTTTATCTCCAGCAAGCACACATGCCCTAAGACAAAAAAAAAATCTTAAAATAATAAAATTAAATTTTAAAAATATGAAGTTTATTTAGCAGCATTAAGCTCCCTCAAGTTCAAAATACTTTTGAAAGCAATGATACCAGCCATTTAGTCCATCCCTAAATCTGAGGGTCCTGGGAATTTAACTGTATCAATGCACATTATTTTTTAGAGAGATTTTTGCTATAGGGCACGTGTACTCACCAGAGAGAAAGTGAGAAATCATCCCTGAGGGGGATGGTCATAGCACAATCCCTTCTCCTCCATTCTCTTCTCGGGATCTTGGGTATGTATGCACATGCACCTGGTGTGAGTTTTAAATCGCCAGGTCCAGGACTCGAACCGTGGTCAACTACATGGGAGTTCAGCAGATTATACCATCTGCTCGTCCCTCAATGTACTTTTTTATATTACTAACTCAAGGAAAAAAAGTATCCTTTAACCACTTTTTAAAAATTTTTAAATTATTTATTTTTTTAAAGATTTGCTATAGGGAGCATGTGCTCACCAGAGACAGAGAGAGACAGTGAGACGGAAAGTGAGAAATCACCCCTAGGGGGGATGGTCATGCTGCAATCCCTTATCCTCCATTCACCTCTTAGAATTTTGGGCATACATGGCATACATGCACATGCACCCAGCTTGAGTTTCTAGCCACCAGGTCTGGGACTCGAATTGCTGTCAACTACGTGGGAGTATAGTGACATAACCACTGTACCAAATGCTGGTCTCTTAATTATTAAAAAAATTTTTGCTCTAGGGCATGCACACTCAGCAGAGATGGAGTTTGGGGAAGGGAGTGAGAAAGCAAGCTGCCAAGGACTAAAACTGGGGTCGACTATGTGGGAGTCCAGCACTTTAACCACTATGCCACCTGCTGGCCTTAGATTGATTGACTGCTTGATTGATTCAATGATTGATTTTTAAGCTGGTAGATGGCGTGGTAGGTAGTTAAGGGCGCTGGACTCCCAAATGGCCAATTGCAGTTTGACTCCCAGACCTGGTGGCTTGCCTTCTTACTTTCTCTCTCTTTCTCTCTCTCTCTTTCTCTCTCTCCCTCCCCCCCCCTCTGGTCAAAAAGAGGGGAGGGGGGACCAGCAGTTAGCATAATGGCTGTGTCGCTGGACTCCCACGTGGTCGACCACAGTTCACGTCCTGAACCCAGTGGCTTAAAAACTCACACTGGGCGCGTGTGTGTGCG